>NW_013952536.1:426508-428283 GCF_001266775.1 Austrofundulus limnaeus
CACCTCTAGTAATATATTTACTTAGAAAAATGGTGACGTGTTCAATACTTATTTTACCCGCTGTATGGATCACTTGGGTTGTTACCGACATCTGGTGAAAATTTCATGTCAATTAGCACCTCTAGTCATATATTTACTGAGAAAAATGGTGACGTGTTTTCTTATTTTACCCGCTGTATGAGTTCTTGTATAGAAGATTTTGTTAGGCTTAATTTTTAATTTTGTTAATTTTGTGTCAAAAAAGTTCTGTTCTTCAAAATACAGAGTGAGTCAAAAGTCACAGGACACCCTTTTATTTCACAAAGAAAAGAGAAAATGAGATATCTGAATACCCCAGCAAGTAGTGGGTGAGGGGGCCTATCTTTTCATCTATGTCCAGAACAAGGTCAGCATCTCGAAAGCTACCATTGGATCAAAATAAAAGGGTGCCCTGCGCCTTTTGACTCACCCTGTTTGTGTTCGGCTTGCCTGGTCATGGTCATTATAAATAGTGAGCACACCTGTCTTTCATTTAGTGATTACCTTCCTCATTGCCTCTTGATTTCATTCATTTGTCATGTTCTTGTATTTGTGTTCATTCTCATTTTTATTCAATCTTTGATTGTTTGTTTTATACGATGGAGTATTAGGGCCACACAACGAGATTTTTTAAATTATTATTACGAGATTTAAGTTGTAATTTTATGAGAATAAAGTCATAATATTACGAGAATAAAGTCATAATATTACGAGATTATAGTTGTAACATTACGAGATTAAAGTCATAATTTTACGAGATTAAAGTCGTAATATTTCTAGAAAAGTCATAATCATGATGTGTCTATTTCCTGTTCCTGATTTCCTCCTTATTTTCCTCACTCCTGCTGTGTACAGCCATGTGTCTGTGTTTATAAAGTAGTCCATGATGACTCAGGTCACTGTTAAATTAATATGCTTTCATCCAAATTAGCTACGTGATGACTAAATCTGTCAATGCTTCCATTAATTACAATACGGCTTCAGTTTATAGTCGTTTGCACAATTTCCAAGTCCTGCTACTGATACAGTAATTTGATGGTAATATGCTTAAAGATGAACTATTTATTTATAGCAATACTAAAGAACAACTTGACAAGTTTCTCAACTTTCCTCATTTTAATGCAGTGGTAACTGCATGCTTTTCATGTAAAGGTTACAATATTATGACATATTTCTCATAACATTATGACTTTATTTTTGTATGACTTTAAACTCGAAATATTACGACTTCAAACTTGTAATATTATGATTTTAAACCCATAATATTATGACTTTTATCTTGTAATTTAATGACTTTATTCTCATAATATTATGACTTTATTTTATACGACTTTAATGTCATAATATTATGACTTTATTCTCATAATTTTAAAAAAATCTCGTTGTGGGGCCCTAATACTCCATCCTAGTTGTATACAGAGTCAGCAACTTTTTATTCTTGGGTATTCTTTCCACCCCCAGTTTATGTCAATAAAGCGGGTAAACCAAGCGCTCTCAGCCAGCTGCACTTATTTTTTTATTCTGATTTTTTATTCAGAAATTGTAGAGGTTAATGGAATTTCATGAAATAAATCTTTTTGTATAAGTTTGAAAATACAGAAAGAAAAAAAGTTTGTCATTAAACTCCTAGAGCAGCAGCCTGACTTTTTTATGTGTGTGAGAGCATTTGTGTAATTTATGTCACATACAGGTGGTTTGCAAAAGTATTCATACCCCTTGAACTTTTCCATATTTTGTCACATTACAACCACAAACAT
>NW_013952536.1:429223-432487 GCF_001266775.1 Austrofundulus limnaeus
CTCCATCTCCATCTTCTTCTGCTTATCTGTAATCGGGTCGCGGAGGCAACAGGTCCAGGAGAGAAACCCAGACATCCCTCTCCCCAGTGACACTCTCCAGCTCCTCATGGGGGACCCCAAGGCATTCTCAGGCCAGAGGAGATACATAATCCCTCCAGCGAGTCCTGGGTCTTCCTGGCCTCCACCCAGTGGGACGTGCCTGAAACACCTCTAAAGTGAGGCGTCYAGGAGGTGTCCTAACCAGATGCCCAAACCACCTCAACTGACTCCTTTCGATGTGGAGGAGCAGCGGCTCTACTCCGAGCTCTCCCCAGATGAGGGAGCTCCTCACCCTATCTCTAAGGCCGAGCCCGGCCACCCTACGAAGGAAGCTCATTTCAGCCACCTGTATCCGGGATCTCGTTCTTTCGGTCATGATCCACGCCTCATGACCATTGGTGAGGGTTGGAACAAAGACAGACCAGTAAATTGAGAGCTTTGCCTTTCGACTCAGCACTTTCCTCACCACGACTGACCGAAGCAACGCCCTCATTACTGAGGATGAGGCCCCAATCCGTCGATCCAACTCCCGCTCCATCCTACCATSACTCGTGAACAAGACACCCAGATAAACTCCTCCACTTGAGGCAGAGACTCTCCCCCTCAAAAACTAATACATTTARAATTAATTACACTACACTATATTTATCTGTTAAAGAAATGAACACATTTACATTTTCTATATTCTGCTTTTTTATTTAGGAGAAATTCATACAGATTTTTAAAACTATATTGTATAAATGTTTTAGTACATATATTATGTTAAAGCTTTAGKTGTTTTAGATGCAATGATTCATATATGACTGAATTCAGCCTGAGAAGTTTACTAAATGTCCAGATGACAAAAATCCTCCATTCTCTGAAAAAAAAAGTTGGTGTAGCATAGCAAGGTGTGGTCACACTATCGTTTAGTCAAATAATCCATGTTTACGGCCCTTTTCATGAAGTTAATTGTATGTCTTTTCCAACCTTAGAGTGCTGTCTGTTTCTTTTTTTTTGTTTTGTTTTGATGTTTTACTGTATAATTAGTAGCAGCAATGACAAAGGAGTCAGCAGGGCAGAGGTTGGGTGRCTACGCCCTTGAGAGGCGCCTTATGAATAAACAGCTGGCGATAACTGGACTAGATCATTACTGAATCAAGTGATCTGCAGAATAATCTATTGATTTTTTGGTCTTTCTTACTTCTTTATTATTCTGTACCCCAGTATTGCAACATCAGGAGGAATCCACTGATGGATGGCATGCTCGGGCCTCTGCAGTCACCAAGAGTGTCGTATGTATCACAGATTCCACTAGTGAGCACAAGTTTCCTTTAATAAAAGATACTGTATGTGTCTCATGAAATGCACTTTTTCTTTTTTTTTACAACAGTTTTTGATCGTTTTTGGTGAAAACTACATAAATAGAGAATAGATTTACATTTTTTCCTTGGGGTTCAGAGGATGCACAAAAGTTTTGTCAGTTCACCATAATGAAAATGAAGTACAATAGTTTTAGGATTTTAACTTGACAAACAAATCCTAAAGTATAACCTGAAGCTTAACCAAACAACAGGTCACAATCCTCGAGTCCTAAACCTTAAAGGTAGAGATTAAAGCACTGTCTATCCTGTTAGTTGACTTTGCTATTGATCCTCTTGATTCTTTATTATGTACAGGAGGGCACATCACAAAACTGCTAATTGGCAATAATCTGTTTGTCAATAGTTCACGAGACTGCAGAATTTAGATAAGGAAAGTTCAAGTTTAAAATACATTATCACAGCCCCACTATTCCTGTGGGCTTTGCTCCTGCAATATAGCTTCAAGGAGTCTCATGCTCAGAATATTTTACAGTAGATTATTGATGTGTAATGGGTGATAGAAAAGGTGAGAAAGAAGGAAAACAACAAGAAGGTGATTGATATAAGTGTTGCACCAACAGGAAGGGAAACTTTATAAACTGTTCAAAGACCTAAAATCAAACTTTAAAATTARGCATTTTTGATTAAATTAGTTTGAGGGTAAAATAAATGACTGCAAAAATGGACGGTTTTCTGCTAAAAAGAGCTGTAATTGCATGTTTCCGATGATGCAAAAGGTGCTTTTTATTGATGCATGTTTCTGCCGCTGCAGCAAAAAACAAAAAAATAAAATAAAATAAAATGGAAAGAAATGTTTCACGTCATAATAGGAAACATTAAAGTTTGTTGCTTTAACAATAACCTTTTCACAACATATTTTTATTCTCAWACAATACATATTTCATGGTAAGAATAACTTATAGTTAAAAAAATCCTTAAATTTTACATTCCTGTCATGCAATAATTTTTTATGTTTGAACAATATGCACAATAATAACATAATAAATAAATTGTGATACTATGATTTTTTTTATTATAACATAAGTAAGGACTGTATGTTAAGGTGAAAATATTTAGCCAGAATTCGAACAATATATCGCGAGAACTTAAAATATGATGTTATAACATGAACWTGTTCAGACAGACATCTTTTTCGGCTATAAGATTCAAGAGGAACACACAAAGACATCTGCCATGGGTGCCATCTTGAAAAAAGCTGGCGTTTCTTAAAACAGCCCAAACAAAAATAATGTGATATGATTCTATATTTGCTAAGTGGCAGAGATACATTTCAGCACTTTTTATTATTATAAGGCTCGTTGTTTTAATTGAGCATTTTTTTTCCTGCTCACAGTGAAAATGTATCCRGTTTGAACCTCAGAGCTTTCTGTATGGAGACACTTTATATGGTGCCAGTGCGGTATTTCTTTAGCTGCTGTAGTTTTCTCCAGTATTCTTAATGAAATATAAAACAATTGGTATATCATATGTTGTTTCCTGTGGTTTTGCCAACTTATGTTCTCCTTAAGGTTTCCCTCACCAGCTGTTCTGTCACATCGAGACTGGAAGAGCTAAAAACTCCTCCATCCTCAAGAAGACCCAGCAAAGGATGTGCTTTCTGCCTCAACTAGTTTAGACTGCCTCGGTGTCGTTTACAACAGTCCTTGAACAGTTGATTTTACTTRTTGAGAAAATACTGAAGCTTGTTTTATTATTATAAAACTATATTATAGATACGACCTCTTTAGAACCTGCACAAGGTTGAGGGCATTGATTTATCAGTTGTCATCATGCTAAGCTTGCTAACTGTTCCACCCTCTGACTGCTGCAGGGGCGTGTCTTAGAGAGAGGCTTTTATACCAGAACACAGCCGCTGTGACGA
>NW_013952536.1:432808-445359 GCF_001266775.1 Austrofundulus limnaeus
GTCCAGAAGACCTATACAATTTTTTTTCCTTTTGATTTTTTTTACCTGGATTACTGAGATGCATCAGGACAGTACTACATAACATTTTAGACACATTCTAGACAGTTTATCAGCTAAAAAAAGTTAATTTGGGGGTAAGTTACTCTTTAATCAGGAGAACTATGTTAGATTTTTTTTAATAATTCTAACCAAGCTGCTAAAATTTCTATGTCAGTGAAGTTTAGTTAATCCTAAACAGCTAAATGTACACCAAGCAAAAAACAAACAAACAAACAAAAAACAAACAAAAAAAAAAACTTGGGAGTCAAGAGAATAAAACTGACTGTCCAAGGGGGTCCTATGTGAGAGAAGTGKGGAAGGGGACACTAATTTTTGTTGTGGTCTTTGGACCCTCATCTTAATGACGCCCCTGCATCCCCACTGAATAAATGACCAGACTATCCCTTTAAGTTGAAGAACACCTTTGTATTCCAGTTCAGGTTTTCCGGGCAACACCTGCCGTCTGCGAAATTCAATTAAGGACTCCTCTTCCCACTTGGWGCCGGTCTCCAGGGCAGATCTTCCGGGCGACTTGCCCTGTAAGAAATTAGAAAAATGCAACAATAAAAAACTTAAAAAAAGAAAAGAAAAAAAGGGGGCAAAAAACTTGATACAAAAATGTGGGAAGTTTAATAGTGAACGCTTTGACGCCTTTCACCGTAATGACACACGTCCCCTCCTTCAGCTGGAAGTCTAAAACAGGTAAGAGTTTTCCTTTCATTTCCAAACACTTCTCTGTCTCTCTCGCGCGCGGAAACAAAAATAAAGTGTTTCCCGCTCCAGCTGCAGCCGCGACACATAAGAAAGCAGGGTTTCACAGTGTGGACACGTTATGGTGGCTTCCAGGACTGTAAACACGGCGCGAGCCTCCGGTCCGTGTGTGCCGAAGCAGCGGCAGCAGGTCCGGTCCGGAGCGACTCAGGGCTGGAAACCCTCACTGTACCTCTGGAAACACCGGACAGGACCGGGCTTTCTCCACACTTTCATATTTCACACAGTGATAAAAGTTCATAACCGTATCTAAAMACTGAAGGGGAGCGAACGCACATAAAAATAAGTTTAAACTTTTTTTGTGTGTTTGATTAAATTCGTCCTTTTCTCCCCCTGAGCTCCAAAGAAATACAGCTTTTCTTCTGAAAGATAAAGAAAATTAAACACGCYGACTTTTCTTTATTATTATTTATGCTGCAGCTTGTTTTGGATGTTAGAAAGCTGTTTTTTTCAGTTCACACTTCTGCAAAAAAAAAAAGAAAAAAAAAGTCAGTTTTGGGTGAGATTTCACACAGTGACAGTTTTTTAGTGAAGAAAAAACTTAGTGAAACTCCTAAACAGGTAGTTGGTTTGGTGCAGTCTCATTTACTGTAAATAGAGGAACCATAAAAAAAGTGCTATCAATTTTCAAAAGCTTGATTTGAGGAAGTTCAGCTCATAAAAAAATAGTTTTCAAACGGATTTATTTATTTATTTTTGTTTAAAYACATAAACTTTCTCTGTGTTTTGCATGGTTAATCAAAGCGGCTGCATTCAAAGCAGCTAAAACAACAAAAAAAATCTGATATGTGCAAGACTTGATTAATACATCAGTTAATTATTAGTAGTTTTATTCAACGAGCCATTTTCTGCACCTCAAGTTTGCAGTAGGCTCCCCCCTATGAGTGACTGTGAGGCAGATTTTATTACTTCTACCTAAAGTAGAACAAACAATCTGTTAAAACACTGCCTGAACCGTGCATGTTTGGTTAGTTGTGATCTCTACAAAACACCACTATGATGTGAGATTTAATTTAACACGCTTCTGTAAAAGGGTCACCGTTTGTTCTTCTGTGCATCTATAAATGTCTGCTGTATGCTTTCCAGTGTGTTATTATTCTCAGGGATGGAGATGAGGACAGGAATAGATCACTGGCACTTTAAGCCCGGATTTCTCATATTCTCGCCGGATCTTTCTCCTTTGCTAATTATTGTGTTGTTTTCAGAGCAAATATGTCATATCCATGGCGACCAGGCAGGTTTATTGTCTCTCCTGTGCCATAGCTCACAAAAGTAATTAATTACCCTCTTTTTTTCTTTTTTCTTCTCCCTTTCCCTCTTGTCTTTGGTTAAACAGATCAWGGAAGGAAGATGGAGAGCCGTCTTCTGTATTAAAAAATGCCRCTGCTAGTACAACACAAGGTAAACATAAAGTTTATTTTGCAGCTTTTCCAGTTTTGATGTTCCTTCTATGCTTTTATTTGGGTTTTGTCTCACAAATCGGCTGAAGAGACAATTTTGTCATGCAAAAAAAAAAGATGCATTATGCACACAGAGTGCTTTTGAAGTATTTTTTTTCATTGTACCCTCATGATGCAGCAGCTGTTCAGCCTTACTGTTGCAGATGTATTCATGCATGCAAAGCGAGCCCACAGTTGGCACACACACACACGCAGGCCAATAAAACACATGTTTAAACATGAAATCAGCTCGCATTTTGTGTGTTTTGAATAGAAACCATTAGCCGGCTTAAAGGTAAGTTTGCTCCGGCGGTGTCTTTTATTTCGTGAGGTCACCAAAAATAATAACCAACAGCAGGTGTCCTCACAGGGGGACAACAGCTCACCTCAGTGTACGGCAGGTGTTTTGTCCCTCTGCCTTTATGCTCAAAAAGAGCCAGGATTTGGTCAGCTGAAGGAGTTTTGCAGCCCCCTCGTCCCGTGCTCTCCCTGAGTGTGTGGCGGGACTGTGTCGGCATGTGTCTGCTGTCTGAGGGTTCGTCTCTGGCTGGACACCGGCCAGCCCTCACTGTCAGATTGGTGGTACAGGTTCTCATCTCTCATCAGCGTTAATGAGACACTGTAGGATCTATCTGTCAAACACACTGCTCCTCTTCATCCACGTATCTTCCTCTCGCTCCTTTGCCTTCCTTCTTTCACAGTCTCGCTTTGACACGGTGAAAGTGAACTTCATGAGATGCAAAGTATAAAATTGCTTATTGTCCACATATTTTGTGTGTTTATGGTAGGTTTCAGTTGATGTTTCTCTAAGATTTAATACTTTATCTTTTGTTAGCGAAAYTGGTTAATCAGTATCTGATGCATCCACTTCTTAGTGCTCACATCTCTATCTGTCAGCTAAACGCCTCACGTCTCACAAGTACCCATCTGCATTTGTCAAGGGGCGTGTAGAATTAAACCCATGTGTATTCATTTTTGTCTCTTTGACCTTGGCTGTGGACCTCAGATCTGTTGGTGTCAAATAATGTCTGGCCGCATTTGACAAGCTTCAGGAGCCATTACTTTTGTTTCCCCCCCACAGCACATAATCTTTATCAGTTGTCCTGCATGTAATCATTTCGTACGCAAACTCACACAGCCACGACCAGAGTTTTCCCCATAAAAACACACAGCCGTCAACACGTACAGTTATACCAGTACAAATAGCGCGCATGTTTTTTTAATCATCATCATTGTTTTTATTTTAGTGCTGAGGAAATGTCCTTTTTGCATGCTTGATCAGCCAGTAGAGAAATCCAATATAATGGAGGTTCAAGGTGAATTGCATCCCGTGCGCCACCCCACCCCATTCGACTGAAGGAATATTCCAAAGCAAAATAAACAAATCACACAGACAACAGTAATATAGGGTTGATTTTGAAGGCATGAAATAAGTATCGATTAAACCCTGCAGTTCATAGATGAAAATGGCCTTTTTGGTAATTTGTCCTGGGTCCTCTCAATACGGTGAAGAAGGAGAGAAACGAAGGTGTGGGCTGGGGAGGAGAGACAGTGCGGACAGGGCGGAAAGGAAGACTAGTCGGGAAGAATARGACAAGCGAAAAGAAAGACTGGAAGAAAAGCTTTTGCAGACTTAAGAAGAAACAAGCTGCCCCTCTCCGAGCTCATTATCATTCTTAATGAGTCTTAAGGAAGAAAGAAGCGTTGAGCGTAAATGCACGGTAATCCTTACGCTGGCCAAGGTTAGCAGGGACATCAACACACCGTTTCCAGCTGGCCACTTTGGGACAGGGAGCACAGTTAAGGATAGATGTTCAAGGAGAACGTGAGGACGTTTAGACGGTGTGCAAAGGTTATAAGCCCTTTCCCCCAGCTTGTAGCTTTTCAGTGCTCGTGCCACCTGGCATTTAATGAGTAAACAGATCTGCATTAGACTGGACAAAACAACAACCCTTTGCCTTAAGACAGTWATAACTCAAAGGATAAAACTGAAATCCWTGGTTTGACAGGATTCAACCTAAATCAGCACACTTTAGGTGTGGTCCAGAATCTCGCCTTTTAAATGAATTCAATTCAATCATTTAACAAAGTGCCAGTTACTTGTACTGGTTGTTCAGCCATGTTGCTTTAATGGAAATCCAATGCAGTATTTATATACCGTACAGAATTTACAGTCCAGTGTTGTGTCACATCATTCATCCTACAGGGCTAATATTATTAATGTGCAGCATTTCCATTTGTTAATCAAACCAAATGTGTGAATGTCCGTTGTATCAATCTTAGGCTCCGCTGAACTACACAGGAAAGWCGTAACACTGCGTCAACAGAAAACTCGATTTTCACCTGAGTTGTAAGAAGTTCACTCTAAAGTAAGAGTTGCTGTAATATTTGAGTGTGAAACATGCTGGATGAATGATGTCACTCAATATTTATGTGCTTGAAAACACTTTCGCTGATAGCTATGGAAGCAGTTTCTGCATTTCTTTCTTTTGGCCACTGCCATAAAAGGTGGGCGACAATGTAATTGTTTCTGTCAGTGTACAAGCATGTCTTTCTATCTTTGTGTGGACATTTCTTTGACATTAAGCAAACCTGAGGACATTTCTGCCTGGTCCAAACAAGGAAAAACCCCATTTTTGGGTCAGRGGTTAGGGTTTGGGTTAAAATATGAATTAAATTTAGGTTAGGTTTATGGTAAGGGGTCAGGTCAGATATTGAGCTATAATTTAGCATTRTAGTAGCTTGGAGTCATTCACATACTCACAAGTCTAAGATTGTGCAAAATCTTTTATTAAAATTTTGGCATGCATTATAGTAGGTGATTTACATTTCTTCAAGAAATGACTGCATTCTTTTTTTTTTCTAATGTGCTGGTCAGTTCTAAATCACCTATGACAGAAAGTGCTCCCTGGCAATAAATGAGTTTAAAAATAATAGTAATAAAATATAAAAAGCATCCTGCCCAACCCTAGCTTTGAACGCCATTAGTAAAACAATTCATGACAAAGCACAATAAAAATATCATTGATTGAACAGAAGACAAGCTTCTAAAAATAATCCCTGTCACTGTCAGTTGGTTTGTTCCACAAGACCATCTGGAAAGTGGTCCTCTCCTGAAACAACTTTGGCAGGTGCTGGCACAATGAGTGAATTTCCAGCAGTCGGATCAGAACAGTGATAAACCCGAGCAGCACCAGCAAGTGAAAAGGAACCAAACACAGTATTAGACACTGATTTCTTCAAATCTTTGTGTTTCATTGTGCGAGTCACTTATAAAGCTTTGTTAAAGTTAATAAATGAATGAAAGCTCTTTGACATCGTGCTTTTATGGTTTTTGTTTAGCCGTCGTGCTGTCCTTGGGTCAAAATGACCCCCTTCATGATGGCTTATTTTTGTCATAATTCTCCAGCTGGCCACTTATTAAAAAAAGAGTAAATATTTTATAAAGCTGTGGTTTTGTAATCCTGAGGCTGCAGGTTGTATCCAAAAGGGCAACTAATTGCCAAATATTTCTTTCAAGTTTGCTTGCTGTGGTGACCCCTGCAAGAAGGGAGCAGCCGAAAGAAAACTAACATTTTAGGAATAATTTTTGTAAAGAATAAATGGTAATTAATAAAACAACATTAATAAAAATGGTGCGCTATAACTTAAAAACCCCAAACATGACAGAAGTCCCTCTGCAATGAATCAGGACACATTTTAGGATTGAAACTCTTTCAAAAGCAGTCCCTTTATTAACTTAGCTCACTCCTTGAAGTGTGACATTTTAATTAAATTGAACAATTTATTTTATTAATAAAAAGAATACTGTTGCACTGTTACTGACATATAGTTAAATAAAACAAATCAACAAATAAGTAAAAAGTTTGTAGTGTTTTGAGTTGATTTTGTGCTTTTTTGTGTCTAGTTCTCCATTTTTTGGCTTTGATTTAATGAGCTTCAGTTTTATGTTTAGTTTGCGTCTTCCTCATTTCCTGTTTTGTTTTGAACGTCCCAGTACCTCTTGTCTTTATGTTTACTTTTTTTTCTCTTCCTGTTTGTTGCTCACATGGGTTTTGTTATCGATTGGCACTGACCTGTTTCTCATTTGTCATTTATTGTTCAGAATTTATTCTTCATTTGTGCACAGCAATCATTGTGTGTGTGTGTGTGTGTGTGTGTGTGCGCGCACCTGTTTTTACTACAGAGTGAGGACAATTTGTGCCATAGTTACAATAAAAGTGAGGTCTTTGATGTAAAGTGAGGACCTCTTCAATGTCCTCACCTTGTTTGCAGTTCTGCTGTGCTTTACTAGTTAGGTTTGGTGTGGATTTGCTCAGGATGGGAGACTGTGATGAAGTGATTCAACGCAGCCTGCTGCTTTCTTCTTTAGATTATTCTTTAGATTATTCTCTTTATGTACAGTGCCCCGAGACAACGTATGTTGTGACTGGGCGCTATATAAATAAACTTGAACTTGAACTTGGATTAAGTTTTGGTTCAGGTTAGGGTTGGGCGATATTGGCAATAAAATTAATCACAATTAATTGTGGTATTTAGCCGATAACAATCAATTTGATGATTAATCCCCTGGAGTCCCTGGATACCCTTATGTCCTAGTCACATGACCAATTTAGTGGGAAAGATTTGCTCTTCGTAAAAATCTTTTTCAAACTGTCAAAATCACAGACTTCAGGCTATACTTCAAATTTGAAATTGTGTTGATAAATAAATTACAGAACTTTTGTTTAAATGTTCGTCATATTTGAAGCGGAGAGGAGCACCGAGCGGACTGACCAGGGAAATCTCCAGTCACTCTGCCTGGTGGCATTAATCGTATTAATCGTCAAGTGCCAAAAAAAAATTGATTAATGTTTTTCTGACGATTAATTGCAGACGATACGATTATGCCAAACCCTAGCTCAGGTTAGGGTTAGCTATAGACCAGTAATGGTTAGTTTTAGGGAAAATGTCTGGGTTAGGCATAAATACAGTTACAAAAATGAGTGGAAGTCGATGCTAAGTCCTCAGTTTGATGCGCAAAGGATGTGTGTGTGTGTGTGTGTGTGTGTGTGTGTGTGTGTGTGTGTGTGTGTGTGTGTGTGTGTNTACAAAAATGAGTGGAAGTCGATGCTAAGTCCTCAATACTTATTTTACCTACTGTGTGTGTGTGTGTGTGTGTGTGTGTGTGTGTGTGTGTGTGTGTGTGTGTGTGTGTTTGTTTGCACTTTTACTGTTTGCAGCCTGTTTGTTCCCTTGGAGTTCAATTGCACTTTCAACCTTACTGTGTAAAGCTGTTCTGTTTTGTGCTGTTTGGATTTCCTGTCCAGCTGGGCTTGTAGTTTTGTACAGTTTAGTTTTTGTACACAGGTTTGGTTTTCATTCTCCTGCCTCCTGTGAGTCCTGTTTGAGTCCTGATGATGCTCTCTCACAGAGACAAGGCCAGGATTACATCATCTCCTCTGGACAGGCACTRTACTATCCCACCTCCTTTACTCTTTTTTAATTTATAAATGTTAGAGAGTCATTTTWGTGTAAAATGTGCTCCTGCAGCTAAAATTGTAATGCCACATTTCCGATATTCYCACTGTGTTGGGATTCCAGGTAACTCACATACCCCATGACTGCTGAGGGAAAAAAGTGTCTGAAGTTCCTCTTTTTTTTCTCTCCGTTTCCTCGTGCCTTACATCAGCAACATGCTCCCTTCAACTTGTTGGGGGATTTGGAGTGTTTTTCTGAGCATTAGCAGAGCTTTAGAAAACTCGATCAGCTGCTCCTGCATGTAAACAACTCTCCTGTTGGCATGGTAACATAACAGATGTCAAAAAGTGCCAGAAGTAACAGCATAAATCGCTTAAGCAACCAACCATCCATACAGGAATGAAAAGGTGCCAAAATGTATTTTTTTAGAGAGAGTGAGGGGAAAAAAAGGGACMAATCTCAGAAATGTACTAAAAGAACAGATGAGAAAATAAAACATGCAGACATAACTAAAACATATGCTGCACTTGGTTTCACACTTGAGATTTTTTGTTTATTCAAGTCATTGTTAAAAAATGTGAACAGTCTTAGAAGTAATACTTCCCCATAGGACTACATTGTGTTCTTCAAAACATCAACAAAAGCTTTTCTTCCGTTGGGATTTGGAAAATTCTCATTTATTTCAATATTGTGGAATAAACTGTAGATCAAACCTAATTAGAATAAATTTTGTATTTATCATAAAAAACAGATGGCTTAGTAACAAATATTTTTGGCAAGCCTTATATCGAAACTTGGGGATGAAATTGAATTGGAGCCGTTATTCAACTAAAAAAATGCTAGAATTTAGGATATTGTTTCCACAGACATTCAAAATATGTTCCCAATATTTTTCGCCCGCAAATATTCCTCACAGTGCTACTTATGTTGAAGATGACTCAATGGATTTGTTTTGGAATGTTTTGTCAGAGAAGGAGACAAAGCGCAGTGAAACTGGAGCTGATGGTGTAGAATTCGTGTGGCCTTTTGTCTTGTTGCTCAGTGTAATGCCATGTCTGTGCCTGTCTGTCATGTAAAGATGATTTACAAGGTGACAGATGTTCTCAGACCTTTGCACATAAATGCACCACATTTTGTTCTATTTTTTCCCTCTTTTAAAGGTTGAGGAGTGAAATGCTTTTAACGCATCATGTCAAACTCTTTTGATTCCTTTGGCGTCGCTTGCTTCTTTTAACTGGATGTTGAGCTCAGATGCTTGACTTACCGTGCCTTTCCTGTCGTGTAAAAAAAAACACCTAGGCTATAGGCCTGTAGAAACAGGCCGTCTTCGTCATCATTCTTCTCATTTCGCTGCGTTTTGGTTGAGGGAAGCAGGGTTGGCAACCTGCTCTTTYAACTGCCCCCTCCACCCCATCACCTACCACCCGGCGCCCTCCGGGGAGCCTCAGAAGACAGAGAGCTATCACCATGGTGAAGTGAACACAGATCCCACACACACCGGTCCATTGTGACTGGCGTGCGTTGAGGTGAGAGGGAACAAAATGTCAAAGCAACAGTTTTTTTTTGTGTGTTTTTGTTTTTGCCTCAACCCTCGGAGGACATGTGCTCAGATCCATGTTCTCAGTCGCACCGCAGAGACTCTGGGAGTTTAGAAAACAAGCAACGTGGAAAAACACTGTAAATACATAAAAATCTTTGTGTTATATATCAGGGCAGACCATAAAACCCATAGGAGAGCTTTAGTGTTGTCTCCTGATGTAATGATGGTGAAACCTCGAAGGGTCTGTTTCTCTTAGGGTCTTCTTTTACCTCGGTGTCATACAGCCAGACGATGTTAATACACTTTGAGTGTTCAGTTCATGCTACCCTTTGGCCTGGCGTGATTCAGGCATCTTACCGTTGGATAAAACACCATGAAGATGGAAGGGTCTTCTAGGTAATGTGGCACTGAAAAGATGGAGCAGCTTTTGCCCCCAACCCTGAGGAAGATGTGGGCTGTTTCCTATGACAGATTCAGGGTTGCTCTCAGTCCCAGAGGTCGGGAGGAGGAGGTCAGTCTGTGCCAGAGGGCCTAAAGGTGACTTCAAACACCCAACCCTAACGTCTGGTGTAATGTCTGAGCCYCCTGCCCTCTGCTCCAAGTAAGAAACACCCCTCTGACTCCTGGTATTAACTATAATACACATCAATTTTATTTCCATCTWAGGGTCACTGCCAGGGTGCCGCTTACTACAACTCCAAACTATTTTATTATGCAAGAGCCAGAAGTCTCATTAATATTTGTTGATATGTAGTCGTAGCAGTCAGGCCTTTTCATGCCAAGTGTGTAAGAGACTGCCATCTACGTTCCCCGAGCAGATGCAAAGGTGGAGGTCCTGAGAGATCCCGCTTTATGTTTGGAGTCCTCTCCTTTCTCCTTTAACGGCGACCTCAACCACAACGCTGCTCCCTCCGTCTCAATCAGCTCTCTGCTCTAGTCTCTCTTCAGAATTCCTCTTGGCTCAGAGAGTAAATAAATTTTTCAGCATTTATTAAAATACAGCTTTGCCAGAAGRGGCTCCTCTCTCCTCTCCTATTGCTGCTCCAGTAATTAGTAAATTGATTAGRAGAACTTCAACACACCTCCTTGGCTCTTATCTCCCCATTCTAAGACAATATTGCCGTGCCATGGGACGGCGTAAATATTTTAAGGGAAACCCTCAGTGAATCTCATTAAATGGCTCTGGGGCAGAGCAGCTGTCTCCCGCTGAAGGTCCCAGCCAATTTTCTAAACTATGATTAAAGAAAAGTTTTGGATTATTTAAACACGCCATGTCCTGTTTTATTTTATTTTATTTTCCAGTGGTACCGAAGACCTCTGTGATTTCCTCTCCACTCCTCCCCCTTCCCACCAATCCGTGCCAGAGCTSCTTCTCTCCCTTTAGATCTATTAGTTTGAAATCGTTTGGGTGATGACTCTTTGAAAGTGGTGGTCATTCTGGGATGCCGTGTTCAAATGCATTGCAACAAAGACTTCTCTTTTGTGCACAAATGCTAATTAAAATTTTTTACCCCCCATCCCCAAGCTGCGTAGGGAAAGACTTGGTAGCAATTTGGCAGATAATCAAATTGCATTTTAAATGGAGCCATTTAAAGATGACTGGGGTCTGCTCACAGGAAGACACAGTGGCACAAATTAAGGTTAAATACGCTGTTATGTTCCTTGAACAACACAACAAAATTCACCCTACAATAGGTAGTTGCATTTATGCAAATACATGTAATGTTTTTTTTAATTGAGCAAACAAAAAAGTACACATTTGTTTTTTTTTTTTCACAAATGCATGCTGGCAAAAATTCCTTTTTTTCTTTTAATTATCTGTTGCTAAGTGCCCTCTTTTAYTAATGTGCCTTCACAGTCTGACCAGTTGCAGCAAAACACTAACATGACTCGAATTGTGTTACCTAAGAAAAACAATTGGCTTTAATTTTAGATCTTCAGCCCGACTGAAATGGTAAACTGGGTGGAAAATGTTGTCAACAGTTATGTTTGTCTACAAAAATATGTGCTTAGAAGCTGTCCCCACACATTTGGTATACATCATTAAGTTTTTCGAGGCCAATCTAACTGTCTGTTCTCACAGCATTCCAGTACATATTAGTGACATCTCGTTAGCAGAAAACAGAAAACTGACACAAAAAATTTGGGAAACAGGCCTAAAGTGTTTATCTCTCAGAATAAGTTAAATGCATGATTCTGTTGAAAYGATGGATTCGGATCAGACAGAAAAGCATCTCTCACCCCCACTTTTTGTGTCCCAGAATAAATAAAAGCACCCCCAACCCCACCCCCACCCCAGGTCACATTTTATKTAACGTTAACCATTTATTACAAGAGCAATACTCCACATTGAAACAGTTTATAACCATAAAACTCTGTTATAGGCAGCACAACAAGTGATGCTTGACTTGTAAGTTTAAAGGGCTGTTAATTGGTTGTGATTTGTTGGCTGCCCAGYAGTGACTCTACCACGGGTGGAACATTACTCGGCTGATGATGATACGTGATTGTTGTCTTCGTCAAATTAATGAAACTTAACTCTGTATGAATAGTTAGTCTTTTGCTGAAATGATAAAATAATCTCAGCATCATATCATGCCAGTGTTTCCACAATACGTTGGCCTTAGTAGGGCAGGRGGCTTTTGAACACAGAATGTTGATYKACAGCAGAAATATTACTAGTATTTATTAAAAGAGCGCATAGCTGTTTAAAAATAAAAATTACGGAACATGAAAAGATAAAATTTGCATTAGTTTAATCTTATATCTCTCTCACTTAAATAACAAATCTACTGTAGCTAATATGTCYAGTCATAAAACAGTTTTAGATATCTGAAATGCAACTGTGGTGAAACCAATTAAATGTAAAAACAGCCTGCCATACTGGTGAGTTTCTGCATGTTTACTGAAAATGATCTGCATCGATCCCAGAGCAGAAACTGACTGTTAAATTGGCAAGATGGACTAAGGAGCAATCAAACGCACACATCTTCCCTATATCTCCACAGTTAACAAAAACAAAATAAAACAAACAAACAAACAAAAAAACAAACTCTTTGGCTGTTTTTACAGCGGGAGGGAGGGAGGATTTATCCTCCGCGGCACAACATTCCAGTTATAGATGAGAAAATAGCATTCATTATGGTAGTACACAATAAACAAATAAACAAACAAAGAAACAAACAAACAAATAAATAAATAAATAAAAGTCTAAATTTACTCCTGTAATTAATACAACCCCTCAAATTTATGAAAGGGGTAATTGTTAAGCTGTCAGTTCTGTTGGTGGGGTGGGTCGCCCT
>NW_013952536.1:446351-458718 GCF_001266775.1 Austrofundulus limnaeus
GCTGAATCACACAGAAGCCATATTTCTTTTCAGGGAGTCCCAAAACCTTTTCCATTCCATATTGTTGTTCCCTTCCATGTTTCTGAGCATAACTTCATAGGAAACTGTGACTGTCATTGAATTAATCCACTCATTTAGCTCAGGGCATTTTGTGGTCTTCCATTATTTTAAGATGATCTTGCAGGCTGTCACCAGACCGACCATCACAACTGTAAAAGYTCCTTTTKGGATGTTCGGCATTTGAGACCTGTCTCCCAGTAAACACAGTTCTGGAGTCTGAGGGATCTCTGAGCCAAGCCATGCACTCAGAGCCTCCAAGACTTTAGTCCAAAATGGTGAAACCAATRAACAGTTCCAAAAAYAATGCAAATATGTGCCCAMYTCTTTCTTACATTTCCAACACATATTGTCTGACATTATTTTCATTCTATGTAACCTAGTGGGCGWATGATAGTGTCTATGTAGCACTTTATACTGTATAAATTTACTTCTGGCCTCTTTCACATATTTACTACTGTTTGACAGTTCACTCAGCCATTTTTCATTTGTGTAATCTATTCCCAGATCTTTCTGCCAWAAAAGTTTAATATTTGATGATTCACCACTCAAATTATAACTTATCAACTTATAAAATTGCGAAGTAGTGTGTCGATCACACGGCATCCTGATATAGTTTAATATCTCATTTCCTACAATCTTTTTGAATTTGGAGGTAACACAATGTCTCATCTGTAGATATTTCCAAAAATTTGTTCTACTTTCCAAATTGAATGTCTGAGTAAGTTCGTTAAAGGGCATGAATTCCCCATCTTTATATAAATCACCAATGGTACATATACTGTGTGAATGCCACTGCCTCCAGAACACGGGTGATTTGCCTATAACATATAGCAGGATTATTCCAGAGAGATGCATATTTCTCTACCTGATGTGGAAGCTTTAACAATTTGTGAACCCTTGACCACACTTTACAAGAATGAACATAAACTGGGTTTGTTGTGTCDATCTTTTGAGATAATTTGTGTTTTGGGTCAAACGGCAAACAAATATCCCTTTCAATATGTAACCATTCGTGCCCAGTCTCACCTTCCCAATGTTTAACTAGTTTAGCCATCTCAAATGCCAAACAGTAAAGCTTAGGATCCGGAAGTCCTAGACCACCCCTACCCTTAGGAACATACAATTTTTTCTAGTTTTATTCTCGCTCTTTTACCTCCCCATAAGAAATGTTTAAGCAAATTTTCATACCTTTTAAAAATGTCGAATGAAATTGTAATAGGAAGCATCATAAGCACATAATTTAATTGAGGGGCGGTGATCATTTTTATAATGTTAATCTTACCCCATAGTGTYAGTTTTATCTTCTCCCACTTTTTAAAATTTGTTTTAATTTTTGATAGCACCGGATTAAAATTTAGTGAACATTTCCAAAACCCTGCTGAGTCTGATCCCCAGATGTTTCATGCCTTCAGGTATCCACTTGAATTTAAAATCTTTGACCATGTGTGAGTGAGGATGATGGCATAACTTCAGATTTAGCCCAATTTATTGAATACCCTGAGACTTTTGAATACATCTGTATAGTATCCATTAGATGTGACAAAGATGCAAGTGGATGAGTCATAAGTGATAAAATATCATCCACATATAAGAGCAATTTGTGTTCTTGTTGTCCCCATAAGAACTAAACAAATAAATAAAAGTCAAAATTTACTCCTRTAATTAATACAACCYCTYAAATTTATGAATGGGGGGAATTGTTAAGCTGTCAGTTCTGTTGGTGGGGTGGGTCGCCCTYCTTGTACAATGGTTAGAGAAACTCTTCACACTGTGATTTATGCATACCTTCTATTTAAAACTTCCTTGACTTTTTTTTTTTTTAGAGATTTTTAAGTCCAAAGAAAATCCCAGCAACTCTTTTACAATGACAGTCAAAGACCTATGACCTGTCACAATAGGCTCTTTCACAACTCACCTCAGTCTGGGATTCCACATACTTCCTCTGAACTGCTGAAATCAGCTCTCATTGTCTAAATTACATGATAAAAATTGCATCATTTTGTCTGCTGGTTTGAGTCTTCTGCCCCTTCTTGTCACAACTCGCTGGGAAGACTTTTTACCTCCCTTTGCACAAGAAATAATTCAATTCAGTTTAGTTATRTAGCGCCAAGTCACAACATTTGTTGTCTCAGGGCACTGTACATGTAAAAAAWGACCAATCTAAAGAAGAAGCCAGCAGATTGTGTTGAATCACTTCATCACAGTCTCCTATCCTGAGCAAACGGTGGAAATAATTATGTAACTGGTCAGAAGTTTGTGGTCGTGTTTGTTCGCTCTGAGGCTACATTTGGCTTCAACTACTCGCTTCCAGACTTTGACTCTTGTACTGGAAGCAGACATTTATAAAAATAATAAAATGGCCAAAAACTCAAACTAAGGAAGGTGTGTGCGAAAATGAATGTCGAACAATCATGTGACCGCATGTCGCCTGTTCAGCTTTGGATTGAGTGTAATGGGCCCTTTGGACCTTAGGTGGCAAGGTGGGAGGATTGAGGTCAGCCCACCTCTCATGTACCATGGAGTGAGGTAGTAACAGAGCCAAAACAGCAAGATAAGCCACTTCAGAAGTTTAAAAATTAGACGTAGAGATGACATCTGGTTCGTGCAGCCATCCGGCTATAAGATCAAACAATAAGAATCAATTTTATTACCAGGTGTAAATCGATAATGACACACAGAAATTCTGTATTTAGTTWAAAAATATGTATTTAACMACAAAGAGGATCGCTAAAATTGAGTTTAGCAAAAAATCTTTGGCAGAAATCTTTTGCTCTCTGAAGCCACGCAGTTGGAAAGTCTTTTGTCGCTGATTGACAAATATTGTTGCAAAGTTAACAGCACAGAGGGATTTGATTGATCAAGTGGATGACTGATCATAAAACGGCAGTCAATATTTGGCTGCAGCTTTATTTCCTCTCTCAACGACAGTCTGCCAGGACGTTGGAGACGTACGGTGAGACAGAAGGTGATGGCAAACCACATATTTACTCTTTACCTCTCCTGGAGTAGGATGCTGCTGCCACTGTTTGCYGTACAGTGAATAATATCCCATGATGCTAAAATAAACAATCTTAGCATATTTATTCAGTTGGAACAAATGATATTGGTTAAAGCTGACCAATTTTAGAGGAGTTGGGATGAAAATCTCTCTATAATTACTGTACTGCGTGGATCCTTTGGTCCTCATCCCTGTGAAGGTATTAGAAATATATTTATAGAAATAAAATTTTAGCTTTAGAGACAATAGGAGAGTTTTTCTTTTTTAACGGTACAGCAGACTTTATCTTTTTAATAAAAACTCCTGACTTGGTGAAAGTTTAATTAATAAGGGACTTAAAGCTAGCAGAATGAGCAAGGGAGTTGGGTCTTTAAGGGGGTACTTATTTTTCCGTCTGGACTGTCCTAAAAAAAAGGAGCGTCAATTAGCGCGTTAAGCTGAAGAGACAAAAAATGTCATTAGTTCTTGCAAAAAGAATAATGGATCTTAAATGTTTTGCTTCAGAGGAGGTCCAAAAGCACAGCGAGCCTTTTGTGTTTTCATTCATTTCCTGAAATTATCAGAGTTTGAAGGAGGGATTTATTGTTCTAATGTAAGAAAGTAGAGTTTTCTAGTTTATTGATAAATTATTTTACATACAGTTTTGAGTTGTCTTATATGAATTGCCAGCCTTGATTTGAGATTGAGTTATCCTTTAAGTGTTGTATCACTGGACTGATATTTGCCAGAATTTGCCTTTTAATATTATGATTCTTTTATGAAGTTTGATAAACTGACAAGAAACAAGTTCAACATTTCAATCAAATACAAGCAAAAACTTTATTTTCCAACAGCAAGAAGCAAAATAAACAAACTAAAAGTAATATAATAAAGATTAAAATAAAAAAAAATGGTATTTTGAGCAGAGCACGTGCTTTAACGAACCTTTTACCTCACTCACCGTTATTGAAAGCGGTTTTATACAGGCACAAAGTGTGACATTGGTGTTTAAATGAGACTTACATTACTGGTCATAGTGCAGCAGGTCTGAGGCACTGAGCCCAAAATGTGTCACTGACTTGTGCCACACACAACAGGAGATGGCTTTTGCATCACAGTGTGAGTGCTAGTAAATGATTGGTTACAGGAGATCCTCCAATAAATTAATTGTTTCCACTTCATGGTTAAGTATGTGCTACTCTTCCAAATCGAGTGCTGGTACTTGGTTATTACACTTTAATAGCTCGCTTGCCAAACTAACGATATATTACTCCACGTGCTGGCTCAGATCAGAGAAGATGAATTGGCTATTAATTAGAGTTGCACTGAGAGGGCACAGGGGAGAGACTACTCATAGCCTTGCAATCAGTGTCAAAGGGGGCCTTTTCTGACTGGGACAGACGGGGCAGGCCCGGGTCACCGAGCCTCACCGTCGAAATGGCTGAATATGGTGGAAGAAGCGGCCTGAAACATGGCCATCCTCTTGTTCGAGTCCTTCAAAGGACAAGAGCGTTTTAACACAAAGCAGCTGCGAACTCATCTGATGATTTCCGTCAGCGCTGTGGACAGAATAGCAGAGTTGTGTGGGAGGATTTTTTGGCTCCGYGAGGCTCCTTAACAAAAGCCTCACGTCCGAAGGACTTTGAAATAGAAAGTTATGGAGGAAATATTTGACAGGCAGCGATGATTTGTGGTTAATATTATTGTTTGGCTCACTTTTCTTGTGCAGACTCTAAATTAGCCCTTTTATCACAATTAATTAAGCCTGCCTATAGGAGATATTCCATCTTGAGCTCATCCACACAGGATAAATAAGTCAGAGCAGCAGGATATATGTCCTTTTATTGGCTTACTTGATCTCAGAGGCATCTGTAGTGTGTGGGGGGGTGTCTCTGTGGTGCGACTTTGTAGAAGAGTCTTTGCCATTACTCACTTTGAATGCTTCTTTTATGACTCGTTTTGTTAAAATCCTCTTTTTTTAATGTAAGGTATCAGGAGTTATAGSCTGTTCATGCAAATTAGGGAATTTTGACACTTTGTTATTCATGTCATTGCCTTTTTAAACACTTAACGGMGATAAATTTCCCTCTGACAGCCTGCTCCAAAATTGCCACTAAATAATATTAAATATTTTAACAAGTTACTTGTAAATATGCCCTAAATGTTTGAACGATGGGCAGAAAGAAAAATGGCTTTGCATCAACTTATTAGAAGCTATAAAAGTGGCAGTGATTTATTGTGGACGCGGAACAACTCAGCCTATCCTTTTTATTTTTTTGCTTATTCTGTTGGCTTGTTTTGTCTGATGTGCACATTAAAGAGCGAAACATTATATTAAAAGCCTGTTGTTTCAAGTCATGAAAGTGATGGCAGAAGATACTCGTGTACCTGCAGTCCTTGAGAGACACAATGATGTACGGCAACAGCATTTTAAAGTTTTAAAGCTTCTCGTATACAGGTTGTGATATCATCAGCTCCAAGATGACATGTTTATCAAAAAATCTAAATGACTTGATTCTACTCAGAATATTAACTATGTATATTTTTCCATTAGTTTGGGACTATTTAAAGGGTGCAAAATTTGTTGTTGTTTTGTTAGCTGTCACAGTAGTGAAGTGGAAGTCAAACCAACAGTTGGACCAACAATTGAAACTGTTGTCTTTTTTGCAGCCATATTTCAGAATAAAATCCATGTTTCGTGTGTAGGCGTATGCTGCACGCTGCATGTTGAGGTCTGTGTCCCAAACAATATGATAAATTTTTGAGGGTATCAATATACCCATGTATTTAATATTGCCAGGACTTTGACAAAATACAGTCTGTCTTGGTATTTCTTCTTGTATTTTGAAAATACGAGTGGTGTGCTCGTTCCTTTTCCTGTTGGTGCGCTTTGACCTTTGTTTGCTCTGCTGTCTAACAAAAAATAGGATGGAATTTAATTTTGTCTGATTTCTGTGTGTACCGGCACTGCCCTGCAGATGCAGTGTAAATGCTCTCATTGTTTCCAGTGGGTGCATTTTTACTGCGGAGGTCGTGCCGGAGCAGAGCGGACGCAGTGTAAATTTGTGGTGTTTGACGTGACACAGAGTTGTTGCACCATATCCTTAAAACCTGGAAATATCTAAATCTATAAGTAATTAGCCCACCAATCATAAAAAGTTTGGTGCAGTCTCATGCAATATTGCAATATTGGAAGATTCAGTGAGATGGGATGGTTCTCAGAGAACGGGTTGCGGTACACTCCCAGTTACTACCATATAAAGTTCTAGCTCAACATCTGTAAAATTCACCGTTGTATAGTTTACATTTAGATTATTTTGATACGCATATGCTTCAATAAAAATCCTTAAGAATGAGTCTTTTTCTTCAACAATTTCTATATTTTGTTACTCAGACCTGATTAGCAGATCTAGATCACTTCCCGATCCATTGTTTGGAATTTATTCATCATTTTGTTAAATTCTCAAGACATTTTTCAAAGTGCTTGACTGATCCAGGTKCTATCTGATGAGCAAGATATCAGTTTAGAGGTCGAATGCTTCGCTCCATCTTGTCAGCTTGAGGTTTTGTCTTTTAGTTTTCCTGATTGGTTTTATTCTCCCTTTTCGATGTTTAGTCTTAAAGATGAAATAAAGCCACTTACAGTTTCAGTTGGGAGCCTCTGCAGTACTCTGCATGTCTCAGTTGTGTCCGAGCGCATCACTCTTACCGGTGAGCATGATGTGACGGCTGCCATGTCAGCAACATCTCTCTTCTCACTCTCCGGAGCCCTCTGTGAGTTTTCCCTGGGGTGGGCAGAAAACGAGTGCCCCCCCCCCCCTTCCATGTCTGAGTGGCTATAACCTTGCCACCAGCTTGTGGTGTGTGCATGTGACGATTTTCCTTTTTATTTTTTTATTTTTTTGTACAACTCTTAAGACTTGAACAATGATGACTCAAGCCACGCAGAGCACACCTCGGGGGGAAAATTCAGTGGGAATAAAAATAACAAGTGGATTTTTGACCGCTGTAAGATGTGAGCATGCTGGCACCGAGCTAAAAGCCTGAGCAGATTTTTGCCCCCACACCCCTCCGGCTCATTAGATTAGGCTGTCTCGTGTTCAGGAAGTGCTGAAAGGCACTGCAGATTGTATCTGCACAAAATGCCATCCTTACGTCCAGAGACATTTGCCAGTCATGGACTTTGAATCTCCAAAGTAGTTTTCAATCCAGTTAAGGCAAGATATTGTGGTTGTCTCTTTATGGCCCCCCTGCTGAGGGCTCTTATTGGAAGAGTTAAGTATGAGAAAGCCTGTGTTGGTATTTCTGCGGTTGCTCATCACCGCACCGCACATGAATTTCTCTAAATTATTTATTTTCCTGACATCACCATATGGCGCTGGAGCGTGTTTGTCTTGGAGCGTGCCGAAGAAATGCAAGTCTGAGCCGGAGTTACTTCTTGTCTGTATACATGGGAGACCCTCTTCAAACAATGCCTGGTTTTTTTTTTTTTTTTTTTTTTTTTTTTTTTTTTTGCTGGGTGAGCTCCGTTGATGCAACTCTCTGCAATGTGCTACGAGAGTTCTCATCAACTTGAGAATAAAATGCTAATAAACATAATTGGGCCAAAACGCGGTGACGTTTTGAAGGTAGAAGCTCTGCAGCTGATGGGGCAGCTGAGTGCGAGGCGTGAAAGAATCTGACAAAAAATAAAAAATAAAAAAAGAGAGAATTAGGTCTTGATCTTTTTTTTTCTTTTTAAATGCCACAATTAATTGCTRTTCGTTGTCCCAAATGCACGGATGATTAAATGTGCTCCTAAACTGCCCTGATTTGTGGGGGCACCTTGCCGATTTTATTTGCCACTGTTAACATTTTCATTCCTGCATTATGCATGGTGCTGTGGGGCAAGGAAGTGCTGCAAACAAATGGCCTGAGGGATCAGTGTAAACACGGCGTGCCATAACGGGAGGGGGGCGAGAAGACTAACTGTTCAGCGCAGCCTCCCTCAGCAAGTCTTCACTGCCAAACTAGACACTAACTCGACAGCTTGGCAGTGTCCAAACGCATCACTGTTGYGGTTGTGAGTCTCACTTAGTTCAGATACTTGACTGAAAATGATCCCAAACAACGTAAGGAAAGGGTTCAGGTTGGAAACAATAGAGCGTGCTGCGTTGTATCTTTATTAGTCAACAGTGAAACGCACGTCAGATGTAATTTTTCTGTCGAACTAATTGAATGTGATTCCTCCTCGTCGTGCATCTCCGAGCTTGAGGTCACTTCTACTAGTTAATTCTGACAGCCGAWGCAGTGTGGTGCTGGCTGCTCTGCGTTAAGGGATTTTAGTTCTTTATGGCAATAATCAGTGACTGATGGAAGCCTTAGTGTTTTATGAAGGCATGCCAAATGACACGCGCTCCCTTTTGAACATGAAACACTGCGGAGCAGAAATATGAAATTTCACATTAGAGGCATATTAAGGATGTGATTGGGATTTACTTGATCTGGGATCTTGGCTCTTAGAAGTGCAGCGCTGCACACAGGACCTGCCTGAGCTGTCAGCTGTCACCGCACTGGCCCGGAGCCTCATTCTTGGCAGGTCTCCACCCTCTTACCTCCAGCTGACAATGCAAATACAGGCAAAGTATGTGTAGCTGCTGGACAGCTCTATAGACGCTCGTGTAATTCCACATGAAAGACAAGTTAAGTCTGGTCTGAGCTGATCATTAGGATGATGATCTCTTTTGCAGCGATTGTCTACTGTTTGGAGTCAGTTATTTGTTTCAAAGTCATAAAGCAGTCTCCYGACTTCTTACCAGTATGTGCGTGATTTTTCTTTCTTTATCTCAGCCCCCAGATATTGTTTTTTTATAGCTTGACCTTTTGAGACTATATTATTTTTTGATGAATAACTGTTTACTCTCGAAGCAGTTATTAAACAAGTATCCGTAAGTTTTTTTTAAAATTTTTTCTGACATTGCCCCCCTCGCCCCCCACCCCCCCTCGACAAGTAACTGAGCCTGACTTTTTGTGAAAATGGAAAGTCTGTTTTAGTGGACTGGAGGGCGGTGTTAAATAGATGACAACCAGTTCATTAGAAAGCCTTTCAGAGCATGAAAAGTGACCTTTTCCTTTGCAATGGTAGTTTGCATTCACAGATAGTTAACTGGAACCAGAGCATACTGTATGTTGACAGGGATCACTGGAAACAATTAGCATCACATCTTGCTAGTTTGTTTGAAAGGAGCTCTGTTTTCACATTATTTACACATTTGTGGCTTAACGCCAGTCTGACTTTATTTGGCTTGACAGTGGATAATATGCATTATTTAAATTGTCAAGCAAATTGACCACCAAGCAGTATGTTTTACTATGCACTTTGTTACATTAATATGCCTTTTAGATGGTAACAACKTTTGGCTTTTGGGTGCACACGCAAGAYAATCCTGCCAAAAATGCAGATTTTYGTGCTATTAAGAACAAATATTAATATTTTTTGCAGTAATATTTTTGCTAGGGAAGTGGCACATTTAAGGGTTTCAAAAACAATCTTAAATCATCCACATATCCTAAAAGCACTTTTACCCATTACAATTTCAGCGCAGAAGTAAACCTTTTGGAAAGTTTGGGTTTTATTTATATGATCATCTTGGAGTTACTGAGGTATTTCATGAGCTTGGATGAAATAATCACTGAAGTTGTAAAGAAAATAAATAAWATGCTCAATGAATGAATTATCTTCTTATCAACTAGAACAAAAAGAAATGRCAGTTATTTTTATGAACATCTTGCATACGTAACAGTATTTCCAACTTCATTATTATATTGTAATATTGGGGCAATAGCTTGAAGAAAACAATGTTCAATGTTTTGCATCTTTCTTTATCTTTTAAGTCTACTTTGCTGTCCTCATCAGAAATTACCCTCCCACTCTGTGGTGTTTTTTATTTTCTTTAAAAAAAAAAAAACACATGCGGTTGAAGAGAGCAAATATTTAAGGTATCTGCAAATGTGATGCACATCTGTCAAACAGCCCAAGGGTGAAAACCAGCACATAACGAGACAACAAATGCTGATCCGGGACTTCTCTGCGGCAAAATAAAATATGGCTCAAGTTTTCATTAAGGTGCTATTGATTAGCTTTTCCTGGCAATGAATTATGGACGACATTAAATAAAAGGGAAAATATTTTTATGACTTTGCTTAGGCCATGCCAGATTCTCTCTTTTGCCTCTTGTATGCTCGCCCTGACAGGCATCTTGTTTTCTCCCAAATTCTTGTGGCTTTTGCGAGATGTAGTTTTTAAAAAGTTATTTGTCTYCGATTATCTTTATAGTTTTAAGTATTTGTTGAAACGCTGAGCAAAGCAGACTGCAGAAAGGACAGATTTCTGAACAATGTGAACTTTTGCTAAAAGTTACATCTGTYGTTTTCAGGCGTTCTTCTCATAATTCATTAATTATAAAAAATAATTAGCAATTAACGTTACTGCAAATGCTCAGCATGGAAATGTCTACAGTACATGCATTCTGTCTGTTGCTGTTTCGCTGTTAACCGGACTACCTCCTCTGTCGAGCTGCAGCAGTTTAATCTGTTAGTAATTGAGCATTCTGTCAAATAATCAATTGATTAAATAAATATTCAAATATACAGTATATGTGCTGTGTCAGTTGATGCAGAAGCCAYGACTTGCACTGACMWTACAACTATGCCTCTTCTTTCTATCATCAGAACTGCATACATGCTCACCATAACATGAACGGCGGGYGATCATGTAATTGCACGTGTCTGTTAGCAAAATTTCTCATCAGTCTCTGGACGAATTTTATCAAAACTTTCAGAAAGTAATTATTAAATATCCAGCTACAACTGAAAACTTTTGGACTCAACTTGATTCAAGATGAATGCCACAGCTAGCAAACGATAGAAAACAAAAGAAAGGTGATAACTCAGTAATTTGTAAAGATATTGATCTAAAATCTAGTTTGGTAGAAGCGTAGAATTATTTGTCTCATATGCTTTTAGTGCTAATAGCAAGATCTTTAGTCAAACGTAGAAATGCAAAGAGGCGGTTGACAGACATTAATGTAGATAATTTTAGTTTCATTATAAATAAATTTGAAACCCTTTTCCGAACATTTATTTTGATGTTAAAAAGCAATCACCTGGATGTTGCACAAATCTATGATGATATGTCAGGATGATCAGGACGTTTTGTTATAAGTTTGTGTTGAAGACAGGTGTTTAAAGCTAAGTGGAAGAATTATCTGAACTCTGTTTGATCTGCCTGAGTGCAACATCGTGTCTTTTTTTAACAGTTCAAAACTTATTTTTCTTGTTTTTGTTTACTTAGTGGCACTAATGCCAAATATAGTACTCAAGATGTGACAATCTGAAACTGTTTGTATTATTAAATAATATAGAAAGGTTTTGTGCTTTGATACAATTTTAAAAACTTACAATGTCTAATGTAATGGCTGTAGTCTGAGCAGATCATACTCTGTATGTAATTGATGGTGAGGCTTCTCAGCTTCTACTATTCCAAATTTAGGTCAATATCTGTAAATCTGAGTTGCAGCCACTTTTGTGTCGACCAAAGATCATTAGCTGTGGTGACCGATTTGAATTGGCCAGACTCCAAATATTAATGAAGTTTAGATAAACAACCATCAATTACTTTTTGAGAGTTTCATTAAAATGCATCCAGTTCTTGATTAGATACAGTATTTTGCTAACAGACATACTGTAGTAAACTACAGCAGCTACTGGCAAAGTTTTAAGACCAGACCTTGTAAAACCATTGAGCAGTTAGAGAACGTGTTAAAGATACCTTGTTACTACCACATCTAATTTCAGCTCAACATCTAAAGTGAACTGAGTTATAGTTCTGTGTTTGCTAACGTTACTTAGCTCTGGCAGCCATCTTCAGTTAAGATGACTACAATAGGTAATCAGATGTACATCTAAATATTTCTAAATCTGTCCAATTATTCATGAAATATTTTACAAATGGTATAGGCCGGAGCTCTGGAGTCACATCTTTGGTGCCTCTGCAGCGGCTCTTTGAAGCTTTTGTTGTTGATTTTTGTACACACAATAGAAAATGCTAGCTTTAGCTTTAGTTTTTCTGTCAATTAGTTTACAAATARTAAGTGTTCAAAACTCCTAATACAAGGAGTGAAACATAATTAGAAGATGCCAGTGTCTTTTTTGACCACTTCAGTAAAACAATTGTGATCCTTTTTCTCAAATCCATCAGGAATCTCTTGGAAAACCTGTAAGACAAGTTGTTGAGAAGAAATATGGTGAATTCATTAGATGAAAAAAAAGTGTGTGTGTGTATATATATAT
>NW_013952536.1:458786-480624 GCF_001266775.1 Austrofundulus limnaeus
ACACACACACACACACACACACACACACACACACACACACACACACACACACACACACACACACACACAACAAAACATTATTGTTTGCCACCAAAGGCGAGCCGTAGTAACCAATAAAAAAATCTCTAACAATAATCAAATAACTTAAAAAAAACAATTATTTCAGTTACTTTACTTAGTGACAATTATAGCAAGTTGAAGAAATACCTTCAAGTCATTTTAAAAAAGTGACTTCTACTTGAACATGCTGCTTAAAACGTTCTAGTGCGCATTGCTCTCTTCAGCATATTTAAACACACTTCGTCACACAACACCACCTGGTGCCTCCCTCGTCGTGAGAAGTCCTCCTGTGCAGGAGCACTGCCTCTGGTGGCCAGAACGTACGAAAGCAAACATGCTGACCCTGAAAAGGCTCGCTCCACATCACCTTTTCTCTACAGATGTCTTCTCCCTTGCCATATGTGCTGCATGTGGGTGGAGAGGCTGTCTGTTGTGTTCGCTGTCACCAGATGCTTCCTCTGAGGAAATCGAAGGGTCAGCGGAGAAATTAAATTAGACATAATGACACACTGGGTCAAACTCTTGTTGTCATGAAAGCAAAAAGAGAACACAAGTTTTCTACAACACGCAGAACTTTTCACAGCCTCTGTCAGGTTACAGTGTTTGGTTTGGAGCTTTCACGTGTCACTGGTATGTACTGACTGTTGTTTGGGCACTTATTAGAATAATTACATCTCCGTCAGTAAATCACAGCCCAACCTGTCTGCCTGGTTTTGGTGCCCTTAAACATATTTAATTTTTTTTGCGAATAAATTGTCTGTTTTCTAAACCAGATGTCAAGTTGCAAGGCCAGTTTCCTTAACTGGGATATATTTTTGTTATGTCATGAGTTGAGTGACTCATTGAAGCCACAGTATCATATGCTGACATGCTCGGGTTTTTATTTCATTTTATATGTAGAAAGTTAACATAAAGTCCATTCATTTAAATGTGAACTCATATTGGAAAAAAAGACACCAAAAAAACCACGAAAACCGGGACTATGGGGGTGTAAAATCTCCACTTTTTCTGTGTAAATTTAGTTAAAATTAAAGGAGCAATCAGGGTTTTGGACAGTATGTGARAAATTGTGCATTCCTTTCATTCTGTTTGTTCAGTTTCAGCAAGCACAGATTTACAAAAGATTATGTCCTTGGCCTTTTGCGTGACTGAAACAAATAATCTTGTACTATTTTCACAGAAATGCAGCCACACCTAAAAAGGTTTTTACCGTACTAGTCTTATGAGAGCTTATGTAAGTCTTCTTTTCTTTACTTTCATATTGTTGCATTCTTTGGCAGTTGTGAATTTCAGAAACACGTGAAGAAACACGGTGTTCCTCTGAGCTCGAACTTGTTCCTCAAGTGGTAAAAAATGAAAAACTCAAAACATAGGCCTGATTTATTTGTACTCTGCACACAAATGAGAAAGTAAAGTAGGATTAATATATTATACCAGGTTTTACTCTGAATATGATCCTACTTACTTAAAAAATAAAATCTGCATCAGAATKTGCCATAAACCATACACTGTTTGTCAAAATTAGCTTTAATTGATATTTTAAAGCAAACTGAAACATACCGTTGTAAACTTGAACACATGGTGAAAAATCTATTACTAATACGCYGGAACGATCAGTGCTTTACGGAGGAGTTTTCAGACACCCCAAGTTTAGTGCGCCAGGTGTTTTACCCAAACTTTTTCCACAAGACGAATGGAAAAGTGCTCCATCCTTAAAACATGCTATTAATACGTCCTGTAGRCTTGTCTCGACCAAGCACCGAAAGCTCAGTTTTATTACAGTTTCTTCTCTTCGTCAAGAATAACTTCCAGTCTACGTTTWCAGGTAATTATAGTCTTACACACCTGAGAGTGGCACAATTTGCACTTTGGGCAAAGAATTAGTTGGCTGGATGCCCATCACTGCCTGTATTAAAAAAACAACAACACACACACAAACAATGATTTTATAAGTCAGAGTTTTGCTTAAAAATCTAGACAGTTTTGACTCAATACCAGCTGCTACGAAAAGGCAAATGTAGAGCATTTATGTTTTTATGATTTTGCCCCTCTTTTAACCAGTAGACAGATTTTTATGAAACTCTCACAAAGCAGTCACTGGATGTAATTCTACAACTGATTATGTTATGAAGTCAACTCTGTCTCTTTACACAGGCCTTCACTGCATAAATCATTAACTAACCAAATCTTTCAATCTTATATCCAGCCAWKTATTTTGGATCTTGTTTTGAGATTGATATACTCTAAGCAAGAGCGTAATACTGTATGTTTGATTATTAATCGTGTTAGCCTGCAAAGTTTCCTTATTTCCTTATTAAAATATTACCAAGTTCAACTGTCTTATACCATTGGCAGATTATTTCATTTAATTTTTGCAGGCTGCACATCGGATTTTAGCTCAATAAAACCCACAAATGAGCAATTTTTGCAAACACAATACTGGCCAATTTTTTAGATATTGAGCTACATTTTAACGTGTCACTAGCTGATAGTTATCCCCAACCCCTCACTCTGAGTGCTAACTGATTGTGAGGTTGTATTTTTTTAGACATTACCAATAGCTTTTGGAATATTTGTTTTTAGCTAAATATCTCATAAATCACTTGATGGATTTTAATGAAACTCTCAGAAAGTAATCATTGGGTGTACATCTACAGCTGATTCATTTTTGKAGTCAGCCCAATTTAAATGGCTGCCACATTTAACTGACTTTGGGAAATAGAAGATAAAAATAGAAGTTGTGCTACCTGCTGATGGTTACCCACAACACATTCTGTAAACTCTCCACATTTTGCTAAATTTAAAAAAACCTTGCCAATACTGTTTGTTAAAGGTGTTAGAATACATCGATCTACATCCATATATCAGTTTAATAATTAATGATTTAATTACTTAAAGGCAAAACAAAAGCATTGGTATATTCAACTAACATAATGATTGTRTTAAATGGGTACATATTACATTATATCGAGACTTGTGAATTGAAATGAATCGAAAACATWTCTTGCCAAACTTTGTGATATCGAGAAACAAGTCACCCAAACAAATTGATATAATAATATATTCTAATTCAGCTGGTGATTTGTACTCCTATACTATTTGTCTGTTAGCAAAATGTCACACAAACCACTAAACAGATTTTAGCGAAGCTCTCAGGCTCTACGWATAAAACTCAAATATTTGGTGTCAACCCAATTTAAGATGGCCGCCGCAGCTAGCTGACATTAGCCAGTATAAATTTGGCCATAGTAACTCAGTCACACAGATGCTGAGCTAAATTTGTAGCTGAGAAAGAGGGGAAGAAAAAAAGCGGTTAAAGAAGGCAGATGGATGAAAGTTGCAGAGAGTCATCCTAAATACATATCCTCGGTGCTGACAGATCTCACCCACACCTAGGGACAATTTAGAGTTACCAWTGAACCTAACATGCATATATTTAGTCTGTGGGATGAAACCGGAGTATCCGGAGAAAAACCCACACATACACAGGGAGAACATGCAAACTCCACTCAGAAAAGGCCGGGGAGGTGAACCTGTAACCTTCGCACTTAAAAGGCGACGGCTCTAACCGTGCCACCTCTCAGGGCTCTAACCGTGCCACCTCTCATATTCCAGAAACTTTTATTCCAGATAAAATGATGGAATTCTGAAAATGCGCAGTCAGCCTGTGCGGCTGCTCGATGAGCGGCTTGATGTGGTCTGCAGAGTTTTTCTATCACAGATGCCATGAAAGCAAAGCCGTGGCTGCACCATAAACTGTACGTATGCAATTCCTCCTTATTACATGTGGAATTTCCTCCCAGATGATTGAAGTATCAGCATATTGTTGCCACATTCCCACCCACAAGACTTCGGTTTTAATAATTTGCAGAGCGAAGGGGGGGGGGGGGGGCGATCGAAGGTTATCAGAGCCACTTTGTTTAATCCCTGAAACACTGTCATTCGAGAAGTTTTCTGAAACGAGGAAGAACAGTTTATGTTCTCGCTGAAAAGCAGAGTCGGAAGACAACAAAAGCATCGCCGAACAYTGTTTATCCGGTGTGTGTATACAGAACGATCAATACATGCCAAGAAACAGTACGTGCATGATGTTTACAGTATGACTGTGTGGAGGAAAAATAACAATAAGTAATCTCATGTTATTTAGCTGTTCTATGCAAAGTTAATGTAATCTTCTAATGTTTAGTATAACACATCAATCATGCAAAAATCTATTGTTGCATTAGCCTTGAAAGAACAATAATAATAAAAATGCTGTAATGGTTTTAGCTTCCTTTCCATAAATCATACATGCATGCGAAGGAGGAGGGGATCTTAACTTGCCATTTCAGCTCATCTGAGCAGCTGAAGGGATTCAGAATACTGATAGGATATTGAACAATAACCGGAGCAGCAGTTGGTCACTTTCAGCCTGAAGTGGTTTGAAATATTGCTTGATACAGTCTGTGGCTGCTTCTAACCGAAGTTGACCCAACACCTCTTACTATGACATAAAGCCGTTTTCTGTTCGATAGGCACTCAACAAGGAACTGTAAATCAAGAGTAAATGCATAAAAACAGTACATAGCCGCAGATTTATTGTCACGCTCGCGGATCCTTTTCTACAAATATTAAAATAGGGCCCAAATCAGCCGGAACATCCTTCAACACCTCATCCGCACTTCAAGTTTGAAGGCAGCCGTGTGTGGAAATCCTAACACGATGCAGCTGTCGCTCCGCAAACAGGAAATTTTCTAGGTAAACGTTTGTGATTCAAAAGAAAATGCAGAGCAAATTGCCGCGGTGCGGATCACGATGTTTTGTTTCTTTGTTTCCAGTGGTTTAATAGCATGTTACAATACATCCATTAAATGAATGTTAAGTGCAACAGTTACGCAAATCTCCTGTTCAATAATGTATCATTATACAAAAAGTAATGTAGCAAAACACACGCATATATATATATATAGTGAGAACTGCTGAGGAGCACAGCTTTCCGATTTGAAAGTGGAAGTGCATTTTTACCATGCGGTTTCAACCTGGGACCTTTTATAAGTGCTTGTCGGTGTAGTGCTGCCTGAAGAGGCTTTTCGATTTCACAGAGAGTACACTCTTCCCAGGAAGTGGGTGGAGAAGATAATTCTTCCAAAAGAGGAGCAAAAAAAAAAAAGACCTGAAGAATTAATAAACCCTTTTACTTGGCATAATCATTCATTTTGAACTTAAACTGAACAGAGCCACAAAACAAATCATTTTTGGGGAAAGAATACATGTATTTTAATGCCCTCAAGCAAAACTAATTAAAGACGACACCTCATTTGCATAAATAAGCATTATAATTTGCATGCCAGCACAGGGGAATAGAGTCAGAAAAGAAARCAATATTTTGCAGTCTGCTAATTTCATTTTATGCGGGATTTAGGCTTAATAAAGATTCATTTTGGAGGGGAAAGGARAATAATCAAAGGGGAAATTTGAACTATCTCCAAAGATGCAGCAGCCTTCCATTCAAAAGGCTCCTTTTTTGTCAGCAGATGACTCCTAATCTGGAGTGGCACTTCCTGGCCTGGCTCCAACATCAACTCCTTGAAAGGTAAAAAAAAAAAAAAAAAATAGAGCCCAATTTATTAGTATGCAGTTCTGGCTTTGGGTAGAGAATTAATGGCGGTGACTGATAATGACTGTAATCGTGGCACAAATGGGGTGTTGAAATAGCAAACAACGGGCACAAGGCATGTAATGGGGGTTTTATTAATTACCCAAGGTCCCTAGCATGAGCAGCCTTAAGAATTTACTGTGGCCATGCCAGCCGGTCGAGAAGGGCTCGGCCGGCCTAATCTGTCTAAGAAAGGGTCACGACTGAGATGTGGAGGCCCTTAAGAAAAAAATCACTATGATTTGATTTTCTTGTATGAAAAGGCACGAGAACTGATTTGTCATAATTGTTAAGATTAAAACGAGCAGGAAAATTCTGAAGCACYGTTCAACAATTTCTTTCAAAACAGCAAACAACAGGAAAACTCATTTTTCTTCGACTGAATTATGATGCAAAGACATTAACCTACACTAAAAATGACATAAGCTCCCYCCGTCTTTGTTGACTCTCAGGAAAAAAACAAGCGAAACCAACATATGGTGGCACTGTCAGGTGGAATAAGCCATTCACACATCAGYTCATCAACAAGAGAGGATTGATTAAAAGTCCCTTTTATTACTCACTGCATCCTTAATGGACGCTAGACTTTGAAAATGGAAGAAACAATTAGAGTTTTACTGCTTTGTGGCAACGACTGATTTATATAAATCACTGCATGGGTGTAAATTTTCCAATAAAAGTCTGTACCACTCCTAGCATACATAATCAACACGTCCGTTCTTGGTACGCATGCGAGACGTACAGAATTTCTTTAAACTGCCGGGAGTCAACAGCCAACATGWGCGCCATCAGCTGATTGGCTGTGCAGTGTTTCAGGACATTTGAAACGTTCATGTAATCTCAGTACATTTCACACACTCTYGTGCTCAAACAACACACGTCAACTGTAACAACTGTGTTTTTTTTTTCTATTATTATTGGGCCTGCTAAATAAAACTCAACAATAATGCTCCTGCAAATACTTCCCCCAAATCCTTTTGCAGTCAGTCCTGAGTTCTGATTCACYTTTTCTGGCAGTCTGACAAAAAGTTTTCATGGTCTTACAGACTTCAAAGGGTCATGTTGTCTACTATTTCCTTATATTATTACAAGCTGCGGAAGTTGCAGCCTGAAACTATTTTGCTGTCTTTTCACACTTTTCACATGCTTTATTCACATCAGTCAAATGAATTTATGAGTCATTTGCTTTATTTTTGAGACAAAGTTTGGAAAGTCAGCGTATTTATAAACCTATGAGATTAACATCACCCAGTCTTTTTTTTTCAGGTCAACAGAGAAAAGGCCAAAACTCGAGATTTATTCCAGTTAAAATGACTTGATGGCTCAACGTTATAAACTGCTCAACGTTTTCCACTTCTTTGTTTTTATTCTCTCTTAGTAATGGCACAAAACAGATGAAGTGCACCAATGTTGCTTGAAATGATGAGTAGGATGTTTTATCTTGTACTTTGTTTCTTTGTGAGATAAGTTTATCTTGTGCTGGCGGCTCACTGATACACAGCACAGATATATGATCCAGGTGAAGTCTGTTTCAAAGGAAAACACAGCAAAAGAGAGTTTCAGACCTGGGTGGTTCCCTTAAATTGGATCAAGTGAAACTCCACAGAAATCTGTCTCTGCATGTCTACAAATTTATTTATTTATTTATTTATTTATTTATTTATTTATTTAAGAAAGCAACTGTGGTAAAGGCATGCAGATCATGAAAAAAAGTGTTTCAGAATTTCAACAAAAGTGAAAAACACTTTTTCAGAATGTGTTCATTTTATGTCATAATGAAGTGATTTGATGCTTGAACCTTGAATACCTGCTATTTTCTTCTCAAAGCAACAAAAGGAATAAAAAAATCTATTAAGGGAGACATTCTTGTAATTTTCAATTTAGGAATATATTAATCTAAGCCATAGATTTTTTTTTTGTTTATGTGACAAGTGGTGTTTGTTAATTAAAGGTAATTCAATAAAAGACAGATCTATCCAGCTGACTGGTATGTATGCACCGTATCAAAGATGTGTGCATTWATATCTGTGCACACCACTTTGGAAGTGTTGCTATATAAATAAAAAAAGATAAATTAAAAAACATGCTGCTGGCAGGTTGGCCATATTGTTCACATTTTTTTGCACACAATGCAGCTGAAACTGCATTTAAAGTTGTAAAGTTTAACCATTAAGAACATTTTAACACCGTCTCAGGCCACACACCACTGTCARTGCATTCAGAGCGAAACTAAACCAACAGCGGGGATTTAATAGAGGYGTAATTTACTTTGATTTCTTTGAAGTCTTGTCCAAATTTCCCTCAGTTATCCTWGCAGCCGTATACTAGCTGGATTCATTTTCAGGGAGATAAGCAACACTTGGAACTGATAACAAAAAGCAGGAATAAAACTTAAGATCTTGACATGAGCAGCGAGGTGTGCTGATAGTTAAAAATGTGCCTTTTCACATTTTAATAACCGTAAGAACACGTGTCCTTGACTGCCACCCCTTAGATAATAGAGATGTGGGTTGTAATTCTTGGGAAAACTTGTTTTCAGTGAAGACTTTAATGAAAACTGTGCAAAAAGATACAGTAAATAATGAGTGGGGTGTGTCTGCTGCGTTTATAGGGAGTGTAAGATTGAACCCAATTGCCCTTTTTGCTCTGTTTGTCACATTGCGTGACAAAGGTGTGTGTATGTATTTTCCAGTGCTTTTATCTCTTTCTTGTGCCCGTGGGCAGCGGATGGTAACATAACCTAAGAAAATCTCACTATTCTTGTTCATTTTTTTTTGTCACGTATAGTTTTGCAAAGTTTTCAAGATTTTGTTTCTTTGCCTCAAAGATGGAGCAGATTCCTGATGACTTCAGTGATCCCTTTTCTAGTTAGGTGACCATCTTTGAAGGCCCGAGCTGTGATGAGCAGGTGCGTTATCAATCGTATCGTYTTCCAGGCGCCCATCAGTCAGCGAACAGTTAACACGTTCCAGCTTCTGTAATTGCCGTTTTATCACTAAAATCAAAATATGCACCTTTTTTCAGAACCTTCCCTCAATTACATGTTCTGACACGGTTTTCACTAGTGGCTTGGCTCGGGGTTGTTTTTGTGGTAGAACTGTGTTTTTTAGGTACATTTATTTAAGGATAACGTACAAAATGTTCAGTATGAAATATGTTTTATTACAGTACATGCTGGAAGCAGTTATTTACAGACTTTAAACAAGTAAAACCACAGGAATGTCTCTTAGAAACAATAGAAAGTATACAATTTATCCCAAAAACTAAAAAAAGAAAAATGTTGAGGAACGGATTGTGCTTTCTTGACAAAGAAATGTTCACCTGTACAATGGAAAATACCAGTTTAAMAGTGTGTGTGCCAATTACTTGTCAAATGCCAACTTTTTGTTTGTCTTTTTGAAAAAAGTAGCTGCTTTATGGGTGTGTACATTTCTTTTTTTAAGTTATGAGGTCATGTGTAAAAAATGTACTGAAAAACAGTCGTGCCATAACGTATCAAAACCTGTTTTTACATAATGGCCTGGATAATAAAAAAAGGCACCACAATGAATGTTTCTCTTTAGTTTTGTTTGTTTTCGCTCCTCCTCTTGTGTTAAGTCTGAGGTGAGAGGCAGAGACTTTGAAACTAAAGTTGGCAACATTCCTTGGCAGTGACACATGGGCACACACNCACACACACACACACACACACACACACACACACACACACAGACGCACACACGTATCACCTTTTGCTTCCGTTCAAAAACACATAAAGTCAGAGCTGAAACAGATGTTCATGTTCTGACCATAAAATAAATGGGGTTTTAAGKAAGACGAGTACAAACATAAACATGAATTAAAAAAATAGGTGACAATTTTATTTTTGCAAGATGTTAGATATTTAATAGACGCTCTAAGTTTTATTTCTTCTGGCAAAAATCTGCCACGTTAAGCACTTATTCTTCCTGTAATAATCTTCCCAATAATCCAACTCGGACAAAAAAAAATGGAGTTTTAGTTTTGTGTTCAATCAATCTGTTACATTTGTTAGAGATGCTCCTCTGTTGCTCAAACGCACAGAGAAGTTCCCCGCCAGTAGGAAACTGCAGTCCTCTGGGCGTTGAGGAGGAGATCCCTCTGTGTTCCAGAGGTGTCTCAGACAGTTGCCTCACCTGGTCCTGTATTTACCTCAGATGGTAGGATTAGGAGGCAGCCATGTGGAAGATATGACACTAATCCATTGTTCCATTACTTGGCACTCAAACACGACTCCCTGCAACACTTCCGCTCTCCCAGAACTTGGAGGTACGCCCTGAAGGAATGTGGGGAATTTCAGCAGCTTTTTGAGACTTCTGGGTGCGAGACGTCAGTTTTTTTTTTTGACAAGTGACTTAAAATAGGCTTTTTTAAATAATTTATTAGCTCTTCAGTTTAAACACAGTCAAGACTTGCCTTAATTATTTACATCAATGATTATTACCTGTTGGCCAGTGGGCCACAATCAGCTCCTGAACTTATTCCGGTCAGCCCACCAAGTTTAAAGTTATTAATAGGTTAATCACAGTCTGACACAGTGATCAGTTTTCTTGCTCACAGCATGTCATCAGACCCACTCTGCTCAGTAAGATTTGAAAAGCACTAAAATTTGAGAAACCTGAGTTAGAATTCAAGTTTAATTTACTTGCAACTTTGCTTTACATTAATACATTTTTTGTAAAATTGTTTTACAGTTGGAGCAGTAGTACGCAGCAGATTTCGGAGATGTTGAAGTATTGTTTCTGTGTTTGTGCCAAATACAGTTTCCTGCAAGATAGAAAGAAGCAAACCCATTTCCCAGCCACAAGAAGAAGGGGGTCTCTGCAGTCACTAAGTCAAGTAGGGGTCTCTGCGGACGAGTGGGCGTGTCACAACGAAAGGCAATTCTAAAGYGACACACCTGATTTGACGGACTTTGTTAAACAGACACACCTGACTGGACAAGCAAAAAAGGGGCGACACCGTAYGGCACCACCTCATTGGACAAGAACAAAAGGGGCGTTACTGTACGGCACCACTTTTTCTGGAGAACCCTACTTGGGTCACATTTCTCCTGGTTRACCTTAGTGTTGGGGTCAGGGTCAGGCTGTAAAGACATCAAACAGGGTCTAAGGATACCGTCATWTAGGCCTCGAAGCCCACAGTGTTTATGGTTTAGACACGCCCACTCTTGTGACACGCCCACTTTCATTCAGCAGTTAACCCCTTCTCCACTAAGTGGGTGTTTCTTGGTGTGTGGGAGGAGTTTGTCGAAGACATGATTGGTCTGTTGAACTTTTGTGGGAGGAGTTTGGTAAAGATGTGATTGCTTGACTATTTTTGGGCGGGGTTTAATGATAAGGATTTGGTTGGATAAACGCTGCGGGTGGGGGGGGGGGGGGGAACTCGGTGAAAACAGCCAAAAACCACCTATAATTTTAAATATAAAAATTTATTCAAAACTTAAGATAAGAAAGTGCTAGCTGCATGAAATTTGAACGCTGTACATGTGGAGGGGTGTGTAACAACTTTGTTTAGTCAAAACAACCATAACCTGCCTGGAAAAAGTCATTTTTAAATATATTGGTCTGTTTTAAACTATAAATAAACAGTCAATAAATTATATTTACATGTTCATAATAATTTTACTATTACAATACTTCATAACACAAGTCAATCCGACCAATCACGGTTTTGCCACAACAATCTCCACGTATTTTCTTAACTCCACGAATCAAGGTTAGGAAAACTCCGCCCTCACCAAGAACTGCACCTTTCACTGTTAAGATAAACTCCGCCCACATCAAAGAATTCTGCCAATCACGTTAGGACAAACTCCACCCACGTGCCAAAAAACTACTGCATGAAACCTTCCTTGGCTTTTCTTCAGATGTCAGTGTCTTGTGTTAGTTATTTTTTAACAACTGCGCTTTATTATATAACTTTATTATATGTGATTTACAAGCGAAATCACAATCAAAACTTCAAAAAAAAAGTGGAATGTTACTTAGCATTTTTACAAGTATAGCATGAGAAATGTTATTTATGTACGGTAATAGAAATATGAATAAATAAAACAGACTGGTCACAATTACCATAAAGATGGTTAATTAAAAATTGGCCCCTGCACTCTTTGATTGAGAAAATTGTGGCACTCGAGGAGAATTTTGTTGATGACCTGATAAAGAGTAAGGTGTGCTATTTTGAGGATTTATGTAAATGCATCAAAACAAACCAAGCAGATTAACAGTATTGCAACTTTTCTGTCTGAGTGCCTTTTATCTTCCCGACTGTGTCTTTATTTTATGTCCCGAGAACATAAAAGATCTGAAATTTCAGATAGGATTTGGTACTTTAGTTTTGTAAATGTAAGTGAAAAAGCAGCTTCAGGCAGTTTGCTGTTGGCTGAAAAGTTGCATCTCTAGTTTTCAGAGGCTCTTATTACAACTAGATTTGATTGTTTTAGTTGATAATATATTAAGCGTAGCACAGAACAAAAGCTATAGCTTTATGTTATTGGAAATTATTTACATCTCATTAAATGAAAGAGACAATATGCTGGTGTCAAAGTTGACCGTTCTTTTCTGTTTGTGGTCGTAAGACGTGCCCTTCATATCGTAACCACATCACAACTGGTAGGAAGCTAAACTCTTATTTATCCAGCGTGCTGTTAATTAAGCTGTTCTCATTAGTGACATAATTGGAAACGTAATTAGCAATAGTAATAATTATTGCATTAAATACCTTTTCTCTTTTGTTATCAGGCTCATTCGAACTGCTAATTAGAGTTTAAGAGATCTCCATACTTTTGTCCTAATTCATTTTGGTCACCGGTTATTGCCGCTATATATCACATCAATACTTTATAACCATACTCATCTAGATTTTTCAGTAAACATACAAACACAACTCTCTGTTATGTTTTAGAGTCGTAAAYTGCTACCAGATTTGAACTCTTCCTGCAGCGCTTCTGATTTCTTCCAATGTTTTTGATCACAAACATGATAGCAAATATGGGAAAAGTAGTTTTCATCATGAGCATTATCAAACTGTTATTAACAGCATGGCATTGCTTGTAATAAAAAAAGTAAAGGATGAACTCTTTCTACAATTACAAATGAGTTCATGCAGTTCATCCTTTGCTACTTTCAGCTTAAGACTCTCACGTTGTTTGATACGTGGTTCAAAGAATCTTCAGATAAACCCTCAGACAAAAAAACATGTTCAAAACTGTTCTTGCATGATCAAGATTTTAACACTTTTTTGTTGCAGTCAAAGCAGGAAAGAATTTCCAATGATTTTGCAATGCTACAGGATTTGGCATAAAACTAACAATTCGGGTTGTTTGCTGAATCTGACTTGGTTTGACTGACTTTGTGCTTTGATGATCCGTTCTTTGACAGTCAAACTGGTGTTTGGTGCAATCTGGTGAAATTCTTTAAATCTCGCATTTCAAAGAAACCTGGTGTGACAGTAAACAGATGTTTTATGTTTATGTTATCTACAGAAATCAGATGGCAGTAGAGTGAGCTTCAGCCGGATCGAGCTTCAGTGCAGATTGCTCAACAGGAAGGTAAGTCTTGATCTTATATTTGTGAGTCTATAAATGAAATAAATGTATTAGAAAAACAAGTAAAAAAACATTTTAGATGAAAACCTGGTTGTCTTTGTGTTTGATCAATCTGCGAGTCAGCTATGTAAAAGAGCATTTCACACGTTTGCCAGTATTTCTCTGTTTACTTCAGGGTTGAAGAGCTGATTTGGTAATTGAGATTACTTTCACAGAAAATGTGTCATGTGATGGCGTGGTGTCRGTGTCTCTGCTCCGTGTTGAAGTTGCACCTCTGGTTCTCGGAGCAACTTAATTGTCTCAAAACATACACGCAAGCAGCACGTACGAGTCATGATACCCCAAGGCATAGATTAATTAAGCTATGAAAACCCAGGAGCAGAGAGCATTCAGCAGGTGCCTGTTTGGCTTGGTATGGGACTTGTTTTTGGCAGTGGTGTAGTGGCTCATTATAAATCTATAATTAAGTTACAATTTTATTTGCCTTTTTTTTTAACATGCTGTCATAGGGGATCAACATGGCTTAAACTCTGATTCTGTTAAGTGCACTCTTGGCTACGTCTCTTTTGTGTCCTTCAGTCTTCAGGATTCAGACTTTGACAAATGTGTGATTGAACGGCTAAAAGTGATATGGAGTGTCTCTCATGCTGTCTCGGCCTACAGGAGTTTATAAGGCCCATCTCAATTTGTCCCAATCCAAAACAAGCTGATTTAAAAGACTGAATTTCTCCTTCCTTTCGTGTTTCAGCAGAAATAAAAACATCCGTCCCTCCTGCTGACTAAAGGGATGGTTTCTCAGACACCCCCCATGGTTTGGCTCATCTTGCGTTAGGTGTGTTGGCAGCACTAAGTGAATGCAATGAGGCGTCTCTCTCAGGCCAACATCTGTTATCCTGAGTCACCTGCTGGCAAAAAGCAAAGGGTGAGAGGCGCTGCAGGGGCCTGAAGGAGGGATGAGCAGGGCTTGTGGGAGAGAAACCCCTGTGTCTGCGGGGTGGTCAGACTGAATGAGACGCACCACCATGGCGCTAATGTTTGCCAAGAGCTTGCTAAAGCTAACAATGCAGCCTGTGGAGGGGCAGACGAGGCAGGAAATTGAGGTTAACAACATTGTTACATATTAAACAGGACTCGGCTTCATGCTTRGGATGTGGAAGAGCAAATAAAGAGTGGTGTCCCACAAGACTCCAGATTTTGTGGCGTCTCTAGATTTACTTGTTTAGAAATGTCCGCATTTTCGATATTTTACATTTTGCTGGAGATTGTTGTACCGTAAAGTGATAGTTCAGATCTTTCAAAGTGGGGTTTTGTTGAAAAAGTTATATACATTTTATTTCTTACCTATTGTAGATAGTTTTATTTTGTCTTTGGACCAGATTAACAAGCTAACGACTAGTAGAAGCAGGCTAAAACCAGTGTGATCAATCTAAATAATTTTATATTGGTTAATGTCAGTAATATTTTATTTACTTTTACATTGCTGTCAACTTATATCACTCCTCCTCGAGGTGCCCCAGGCTGCACAAGCAGTGCTACAGCTAACTGCTACTGATTTCAGTGTATGCCATTTTTTTTGCATCATTTTATGTCAACAATATTGTAATGCAAAATTTTTTTAAAAATATTTTCTTAAACCGCAGTGATTTTTTTTAAATGACAGCAGTAGTCCTCTCTGGTCATGCTCCCGGCCAGAGTAGCCATTAGCTAGGACTATATGTCAACTGTTCAAAACCTTTCCACAGTATCTCACTTTAATTATAGATGTTCATTTTTTTTACAATTCTAAAATTCATTCTCATTTATGTGAAACAGTCTTACAAAACAATAAGACTGGAATCTTGACAGTTTTTTTTAAAATTCCAGATTATCGTTCATTTAACAACCCCATCAGAGCTCTTTACACGGCAGTTTTAAAATCTTCAGTTTTAAAGAGCAGGCATACATATATTTATTCTATTATTTTATTTTATTAAATTTAGATAAATAAATAAACAAAGAAAATCACTCATTTCCTGGCTGGCCAGAGCTTGACTATACCAACTGGTTCCACAATCTTGATTTGATTGTTTGAAGCTGAGATTTGTTTTCCTGTAAAGATGTGGTTTCCTTCTACATTCTCTGTGTTAAAAATCAAAGCTGTTTGCTGCGTGACACAGCAAAATTTGAGCCTTCATACCAAAAATAGCAACTTGGCATACAAGTGGATTGTATCAWAGGGATGGTCTGCTTTGTTTCAGAAAATAGTTGGAAGCGTCTTAAAGGAATATCTTTTTTTAATATTTGCTTTGAAGGAGGAATTGTCTTACTGGTTCCACCTATACATATTTAGTGACACTAATTTGCAAACATACAACTTCTACATTTTCTTCTTGGTGCTGCCCAAGATGAATATGATATTAAAAACAAAACGGACAYGTTCTTTGACTCAGTACTGTGATTGTACTTGAAATTGAATTTGATAATCCATCTCCAGTCGTTTTAAGTGAAGTGACAGGAAGTGTTTTCACAGGTGATAATTGAACATTAGAGCGTAGGTCTTTGCTTTGTTTCTTAATAGTTCAGTCCTTACAAGTGAATCTCACCGCTTTCCGGTACTCTTCCCCCCACTGTGCTCTGCCCAGGGGAGAGGCGTCTTCTATGTGTTGTAATAAGGGTAGCTGATATAATGAAGGTCATTGTAATCAGAGCTAATGTGCCAAGGAGTCAAGACACTGTAGCTTTATTTGCCAGCAAGGCCCGGCATTTGGTACCCATGGGGATCGGGCTGATAGTGTTATCTTTGCTAACCTGACTTTAATACAGGCCTTGCTCTGCTGTTTGTGTCAGTATTGGTGCTGAACTTTTCCCAGTGATCCCCTCCTTGTGTGGATGGGTGTGCATTGGGCTCCACTCCGCTCCACCCTGGTTAAATCCCTTCCCCAGGTGTTTGAACTTTTATTTTACATATTGTGTTTAGAAAGCAGAACTCTCTCGAACTCTTTGACTTGGAAAACAAGCTGGGCTGCTATAAGCCTCACTTAAAAGTACTTTAATGTGAAACATTACATTGGTGTCTGACTCATAGGAGATGACCTCTAAATCTAATCCTGTCCCTCAGGAAATGCTAATGTCCTCTGCTCAAATTTGATTTGTTTTTGACTTTTTGGGATGCAGAGATTTGTTGGTAACTTGTATCCTACTGTTATGGTTTAAAAACAGCAACAGACTACTGTTGAGATTTCATAGTGTGTACGTTTACCAAGATATTTGTCAACAAATACATCTTGTCAACTAATTTATTTGATTCATAAAGTAAAAGCGCTTGTTTAACAGAAATAAGGAATAATTTTTAAATTGCCTCTATTCTCTAATTTGTTTTATCCCAACTTTTATTGGCCAGAAATTAGAATGATAGGAACAATTTTATCAACCACATTTATTCAACGCTTTTGAAAATTTGTATTGGGCAAGAAAAGATTGACAGATACTACGGAGCCCGCGAGGAGACACGGGGGATTTTTTTTATTTTTGYGTTCCCACGCAAAAGTATTGCGTTACCTGCGCTATACCTTTTGCGTTCCCTCGCAAAAGTCGTTTAAGACTTTGTGCCTGCCGGTTTATTAAGAAATTCACCTTCACACCATTAGCGAGTTAGCCTACTACTTCAATTCAGCTTCAGAATGAATATATCACACAGCCACGCATGGAAGTATGTCATATGTCGATATTTTAACACAGTRCAGCCACGCAACATCAATGTCAATTTCATGAACTTGTGGCAAGACATCCTGTTTTGGTAACCAGATATTTCAAAATAAATGTCTGATTTAATTCAGCTCATGTACAAAAAATTTTTAGCGTGGGAACGCAAAGCAATATTGCGAAGTAACGCAAAAGTAATGCGAGGTAACGCAAAATAAAAAAATCCCCCCATGTCCCCTCACAGGTTCCGTATAGTTTGTTAGCAAAGATTCTAAAACTTACTTTTTACAATCTTTTGTGTACTTAACAGATTTCAAACGAATAAATAAAATGTCTTTGTACTTTTACTGTAAAATAATGAAATGTTTTGATTTTTTTTAGATTTTTTTTGTAAAAGTAATACAAAAAAATTGAAATATTAATGGACATAAACAAAATGTAAAACAAATTGGTTCCACAATTTTACATTCATGGTTTAATGATTTGATATAGAAGCCAATCGTCTATAAAATCATTACTAAACCCTGGCCTATATAGCAATTTCTTTGCTAAGCCTTTGATTGATTTTATTTTCCAATATATTTTTACTCTTGCCCTTTAAATGAGGCATTTTTTAAGCCTTCTTTCTATTCATCAAAGCACCTCTTGGAAAAAAAAACCTATCTGTACATAACCCCGTGCAAGTCCCCTGATCCCGTCATTCAAACTTCCAAGCCTTGCTTTGTGGCTTCCTAGAGGACCACAGTGAAATGATCTCTTTTGTTTCGCATCATTAGTTCCATCTGTTGTGCGAGCAGGCCTGTCTGTTCCGGAGCATGGCAACGTGATGGTCGCCAGGGGCGACTGGAGACGCCACCGTCCTGGTGGCTTTTGGCTCAGCCTCCACCACCACCGTCGTGACGCCTCTGACACTCACTCAAATATTTATTCTCACTTTTCAGCTCAGACATTGAGGGAAAACACGTGTGCCTCATACGCACGAGATACAGATGGCAGGTCTTATATTTAGAAAGGAATAGTATTTTCATTTAATTGTTTTAGTGCTGTGTGCAAACAAAGAGACGCCACCTCATTTTTAAAGTTTCACTCAGGTCAGATCTGGGTGCTTATTTTCTTGCAGCCAGAAGACAATTATACACCAAACAGATGTAAGATTTTCTCACAACACAGAAATATTTTATTCATGATTTACATGATTGATAAATCTTCAGAAAGTCATTGCGCTGATGGGCATACACAATTTAGCATCTGTCTTCCTCAGAATTATTAATCGAATACCAGAACACGTGGGAGTCAGACTTGTATTTTTTTTCTTCCCCTTTCATTTTACACCGTCTAATTACAGATTAAAAATCAAAGTATTCTCTGAAGAAGACTGGAAGGATAAACTTSCCAGCTATAATCTCGGCGAACGAACAATTTCAAGAAAAAAACCTTGCATTTATGAGAACTGCTCCTATTCCTGTGATGCAAGACTTACAACACTTAAGACGATGAAATGTGGCCATTCGTTCTAATTATAATACATAAGTCCCAAATGAATATTTCCATGATGTCCCCCCAGTGAATTGCTCTTATCACCATAGTGTGAATGTGCGGCGCAAGGGCATCTGTGTGCATGTCAATGTGGAGATCACTGGATAATTTTCACTGAAGATGGAGCCATCAAAGGTCACCGGCATCCAAATGACCTAACCTTGGAATGTAACACCTGGGTGTAAAAGTGGACTTATCCTATCTGATGGAATGGGTGTAATGTACCTCTAATGTATAAAGTGCAGAAATAAAATAAGAGTTATAGTCTGGCGAAGGAGGCTCAGTGTGGTTTAGAGAATATTGTAACTCTATAGGGTGAAATAGCTGTGTTGGTATCACCCGAGGTGACAGTCTATTGCCAGAGTGCTGTATTTGTTGGAACCATTATGAAATAAAGTCGGTGAAAAAGGCCAATATTCAGTTTGAATTGATTGCCGGAAAACTCCAGAAGTGAATATGCTTTCATTTTGATGGTATTACTATGGACAAAATGTGTTGTGTCCGTTTCACCTCCCCATTACTTTGCTCCATTAAGGAAAAACCAAGTGATTTTATTTTTGCCCAGTCTATTTTCTGTGATAAAATGAAAATCTGAAAGCTTTATTAAGTCTGAGTGACACCTAAAGCGGCGAGCCGACAGGAAAATAAGTCATGTGGGATCTGGTTTCAGTTCATTTTTGCTCAATTCCCATCTCCTGATCAAATACTGCACTTTCCAGTAGGGGCTTAATGGGAGTGTCAAGTTCACAAAGGCCCTCTCTCCTCCACTCACTCCATTACCTGATAGCAACACTGGTTTTGGCACTTATTTGCACAGCGCAGTTAAGCTTGGTGTGCGCCCTTGCACATTTGCAGCAGGTTGTAATTGAAGCTGTATCAAGACCACATTTTATTAATTTCAGCAGACATTTCCAAGTTATTAACTCGTCCCGTTTTCTGACTTGTACTCCCGACTACCTGCTCTGCTCTCCCCAGTGAAGCTTTTGACTGCTGCTTCTCTTTAAGCCAAACAAACATGACCACTGATGTCTTGGGTTCAGGGCCTTTCAAACAACCTTTCAATAAAACAAGCTCAGCTGTGAGACATGCAGGATCTCCCATGCTGGGCAGCCCCGCTGAAAATACCCTCCCTCCTGTTTCAAAGCCACTGGCTTTTGGTTCCCCCAGGAGAGCCAGTATTATCCTGCGGGGTTTATTTAAACTTGTTGGGAAGGTCTTGCCTCTTTTTTTTTCATACACTAGCTTATTTGACATTTAGGAGAACCTCAACACATATGAAAGAGATTTTCGTCATCGTATCGATCCAAACTCGGCACCTCGTAAATGCTGTTATCTTTTCTGCCACAGATCTCTGATGACATATTTTTATTATGAGTTGGGTGACGCTGAATGCGCCACACCTGCAGTCGTCRTCATAATGATGAACAAAAAGACTTTAAGCAGTCCTGCTTTGTTGTTTTTGTCAGACTTTAGGTACTTTTTGAGTGACGCTAACCTGAAAAGTGGGAGGAGGAGCAGGAAGGGAGAAAGACAAATGAGAGCAGGAGGGAAAGGCATTTTTTACAGCTTGATACCGCCGTCTCCAGCTTGTTTTGATTGACCTTTTCTTTCCCGCATCCTTCTACTGCTGAAGATAGGCCACTTAAATAAATGTCATTTGACCATCTCTTGTTTCAGTGTCACACGCTGACATGTGGTATTTTGATAGAATTCATCCGTTCGTGTTGGTTGAGCTTTCCGGCTGCTGTTTTTATTCAGTGTAGGTATTTTAAAATTCTCCCTTTTAAATCACTAAACTGGACAGTTTTGTGGTGTTTCATTTTTTTCCCCTACATCTGAAGAACTGCCATACTTTGTCTGAGACATTACTGTACCATTAAATCGCTGCCCCTCTCGGTCTTTAGCACTTTCTCTTCCGTATAAAGTCACTGGAATTACTTCCAAAGAGTGGGGGGTTGCAAAAAAAAAAAAAGACTGCTGAAAAGCCTACTTCTTCTCTTAATGATGTCTTGTCCTTTTAAAAGTCGTCATCTTCCCTCACAAATGGATGACTACAGCAGAGGAGCAYCCCGGGGACCAAGGTGTTTCTAACCTCCCAGTCCCGGCTCAGAAAGTTACTTTCAATGAAAAAAGACAGGCGAGTTTATGTAAAAAAAAAAAAAAAAGAATTTGTTGATACCAGATGGGGGTTGTGTAAAGCCACATAGTAATTATAGCGTAGGCGGATAACTTGGAAGGTATTTCTGATTAGTTTGCTGCCCACTGATAACAGTGGTAGGAGACGCAACATAAACATATTTATGTTTTTGAGTCATGGTGTTAGAAAGCCAAAGACAAATCTTTAATTATCTTTTTTTTTCAGTGACTGTGATCATGAAGTTTTTGTGTTTTGAGCTGTTGGTTTTGTCAAATCGTTATAAATACATTGTCTTTAAATTTGAAGCGAGCATTGTGAAAGAAGTAAGGCATTTTCCTCATGGGAGTGTTCCAAAAAAATGATTTTTCCATTGACAGACTACGGTTTTAAGCTATCAACACCCAGCAATTATGGTTAGTGCCATGGTTGCACAGTTGGATTGTTGTCATACTGAAAACTTGGGTGTAGATTCACACTTTAAATATACATACTTAATAAAACGTGTATCTAATAGAAAAAAGGGTATTTTGATACATATATCAGGAAAATAAATGCAATAAAACTGTATTTTTTTTGTTTCAGTCAGGGAATCTTTGGGCTGCCTACAAGCACACATCAAGCCGGTTTAGGTGTAATCAGTGTTACACATGACATGTCTCTCCAAGGACCCTCTGATTCGTATAATATCCTTCTGACAAGGTCAAAACAGTGCCTACATCTTTGAAGATCGAGGAAGGAGAACATGTTCCCCCCTTCATTATGTCTGTGGAATAGAACAAACGTGAGGATCACGCTGTCGAGGGGCTTCCACTCTTCAAAGTTGATATGAATCAGACATGAAACGCTTTAGATAAACTGATAGTTATCTTTATTCCCGGTGCTGTCCGATGAAAAGACGACGTAATGCATGGGGGTAGCTGARCGGCAGCGTTTTAGTGTGAAATCCTGGGGAAACGTATCCATCTGGTGCATGAATAATTTAGATGGCTCAAGTTGGTTCCTGTTGCTGTTGTGTTTGCGCTCAGCTTTCTCTCGCAGTGCAGCACCCCCGCCATCACCCCTCCCTCCTTGACATCACTCCTGAGGCTTGTTTGTGATGCTTAAAGGGAAGTTGAGCCACATGAGAAATTGTGGGGAGGAGAGACTCACTCTCTCTCTCTCTCTCTCTCTCTCTCTCTCTCTCTCTCTCTCTCTCTCTCTCTCTCTCTCTCTCTCTCTCTCT
>NW_013952536.1:480654-481802 GCF_001266775.1 Austrofundulus limnaeus
CTCTCTCTCTCTCTCTCTCTCTCTCTCTCTCTCTCTCTCTCTCCAGTCTTCTTTCTTTCCTAGACCTGCACAAACCTCTGATAAACAGTTTAACACCCACTGACACACAAACTCTGTCAAATACTTGCCAGAAAGGCAACGTAGTGCAGTTTGGAGAAATTATTTTTGATGTTGTCATATTCATGCACCCTTGCGACCTGCCCAGGGTGTTCCCCGCCTCTTACACAGATAGTCACCAGCTCCCCGGCGATCCGGAAAGGAGAGAAGGAGTTAAAAAAAGGGGATGAATGGATAATTACGCACAAAGCATTGTGAAAATAAAACTGGGTGTAACCCAAAATAGAATTTCACACACAGCTTAATAATTTATTGTGCAGATTGATTGAAAAGTAGGTTCTCAAAAGAATGGTTTTTTACATTACATTACATTTACATTAGACAGCGCCACATCAGCCATGCATTTTAAAAATTGATACCGTTCCTGTCAAATTTACTCAAAAATTAGGCATTCCTGAGCTGTAAAAAGACACAAAACTACAGAATGATTGTTTCATTTTAGCCATGTGCTTTTTCCTACCAAAACTGATCTGAGCTACATAGCTTTGTAGCTATAAGCAGTGTGTTTAATGTCTTTTTAGCAGTGACTTCAACTAATTAAAAAAATGGTTGGTAGAAGCTTTGATTTTTGTATGTTGTTCATAATAAACTTGGCTCTTTAACACCAAACATCACATGTGTGCAGCAGATCTTCACAGCTGGGCTTTTCCTGCGTCGTGGAGCAATCAGTTAGCAACGTTGCCTTGCAGCAAGATGATCACAGGTTCAAATCCTGGCTCAGGCCACGGTGCGTGGAGTATAGATGTTCCCTCTGTGAATGTGTGGGTTTCCTCCCATAGTTCAAAAACATTCACGTGAGGCTAATCGTGATCCTGTGATGGACTGGCAAGTTAGCCAGGGTAAATCCTTCTGTTTGCCCAAAGACCACTGGTGATAGGCACCATGCTTAATATATGAAAAAATTACATGGATGTCTTTATCATACATATTGAAATTACAGTTTTACTTTTTTTATTGTGTGAATGCTTTCACACAAGATCCATCCCCACATCCATCCTTATAATTTCCATCACATACTGTATCACATTTCA
>NW_013952536.1:483058-489816 GCF_001266775.1 Austrofundulus limnaeus
GATTTTAGCTTCTTCAGGACGTTCCTGCTATGACTTTTGGCATTTCAGCAGTTCAGACTTTTTGAGATATTGAGCCTTTTCAGCCATTTTTGTTCTAATTGAAAAAAAAAAAACCTTCAATATCTTTAAAATCCTTTAAATTGTTAATACATCTTTACTGCACTTTTCAGCTTTTGTTCTCGTTCAGCTTTTAAAAAAATGTTCAAATTTTAGCTTCCTTYAATTTCTTCTTTTTTACTAATTGTAGCTTTTTTGTTGCTTCAGCTATCTTTCTGCTCTTTTCAGATATTAATAATTTTTTGGGAGTGTCTAACAGCTTTTTTCGCTAATTTAAGCTTTTTATGCCCGTTTCAGCAGTTTTCTGCAAATTACGATGCTTTTAGCTGTTTTCATCTAATTTTAGCTTTTTTCAGCTAAATTCACCTTTTGGTAACAATTTTAGCTAYKTGCTGCTGAATTCAGCAAACGTGCTATTTACTCTTCTTTGTTCTAAATTTAGCTTTTTCATCTACTTGGTGCTAGTTTGAGCTTTTTTGTGGCTATTTTACAATCTTTTGTATATTATATTGTGTATCTTTTTTCATTCACGCTGCTTTGTTGCAGAAAATGCTAACTGTTTAGTTTTAGTTTTATCTGTTTTTAAAATTCCTGACAGCTTACAAGCACTTGTTCATAGTAAAGCAAAATAAAATACAAATAAATACATATTAATGAATAGAAGTACAAGACTATTCAAGTGTCATATTTATACATGTATGTGTTTTAAACCACTGGGACTGTATGACTTGGTAAAACTCAGTATCCTCACTTGTTGGTCTTTTATCTTTCTCCTCCTCTTTCAAAAAGTAGTTCACACAGACAAACAAAAACACATTCAAGCATTTTGATGATTTTAATAAAAAAAAGTAAACATGAAGACACAACAATAACAAACATCAACTGCACTTTCTGTCTCTTTAAATCTTAATTTGAGTCAATTTAATGGAATTCGAAGAAGTGAAAATATGCACAAGCTACTCTCCGTACATATTAGTGGGCTAGGAAGTGAACATCTTACCATCACTGTCGCAAGCATCGTAGTGTGCCAAACGTGCTCACATGTGCACCAACAGAAACAAATACTTTAACTAAAAGACGACACTAACATGCAAACCCAGTGTTGGAGTGAGCCATCTACACAAATCCAGTCCCTGTCTTTAAGGGAACCAGTCAGGATGATTGGGGGGGGGGGGGTGGCGCTGAGGAGGACAAGGAGGAGAGAAAGAGAAAAGACAGAGGGAGGGGAGGAGGAGGAGGAGGAGGAGGGGGAAAGTGACAGGCCCTTGGAATCTCAACCTCTCTCTCCTGGCGCCCGCTCTAATCAACCCCTGTAATTTATGCAGAAAATATGATTTATATTTAATTTCACTACACTTGCATTGTTAATTTGAGATGTAATTAACGCGTCGCCACGGCAACTAATTTCTCAATACCGTAAATTATCACCGCCTTTTCATCAAAAATCAGTTACTTTGGCTCCTGTGTGCAGTGTTGTGATGCAATTAGGTTACCAGGGCAACCCCAAAGTCTTAATTTTCTTTTGTTATATTGCAGCGAGGCAGAAGTTTTTATAAGACAAGTCATAGTCACTTTTTTTTATTTGGACTGGGGGCCGTGGTGGTGGGGAGGGGGGAGTGGGGGGTTGAAGAAAGAACTTGGGAGCAGCGGTGTTAAATGTAGCCTGTGGAACAYGCTGCTCAAGTGCACAAACATACAGCGCTGCTCTCCACAACACTTGTTCTGCTGCTGAAGTGGACTGAGTGATTACTGAGGATCCTCTGCTGCTGCAACAAGACCTAACCTAAAGCTGTCCTCTGAGAAAGGCCACGCTTGTCAAAGGGAATCTATATAAACGAGTGTTTATCGTTAAAATTTTAAGAGAGCGCCCTGTTACTTTGCGCTTTTCTTTTCTTTTCTTTTTTTTCATTTTACAAACATGTTCTCACACACACCGCACGGCACATTTCCAGTCCTTTCATTCCCCCAACAGTCGCTGTGAAAATGACTCAATATTTTAATCAACGGCATCTAATTTGCACTCCAGCAGAAGACGGGACCACATGTGTGCTGTTGTTGCCTCGGCCGGCAGTGAGTATGCCCCCACCGGATGGCTCGGAGCCACCCTGGGTTGCCACGCGCGGCGGTCTCGGCGGCCCTTTCGGCGTGTCCGTCTCCAATCCAMCCCCTCTTAGCTGGTCTTCAGTGGAAAWATCAGGTCATTGGCTGCTAAGCTGTGGTTAACTGCAAAGGTAATTAAATTTGTAAGCAGGCTTTTTTGAATCTTTTTAGCCTCTTCGGTAATACCAGCAGGTATTACAGCGTGTTTAAAGCACGGCTCTGTTTTGATTCCCCCGCAGAAAGAGGCCAAGTCCGAGTGACCAGATGTGGTTCAGCCAAGGCTGTAATGGCTGGAGTCGGGGCGTGATGTATTCTTTATTTGGAATGCTCAAAAAAGTCTTTAATACAAAGAGTTTCATAATTTTCCTTCAAGAGTTTTATTTTTATCATAGTCAAATGAAAAAAAACTGATTGTATGTTTGCATCGCCATATAAGGCAGGTGATTAAGTGATTGTTAGCACATCTCCTGACCCACTGAACTGATTTTAAAGAAACTCTTAAAGGGCCTGTGACATGCTTAGCCTTCAAATACAAAAAGGCAAAGAAAACATATTTATATTTAAGAAAATTAACATAATACACACGATTTTACCCATTTTGTCTCATAACTGGCCTATTTTCTCTTGAATTTGGCTCAGCAAAGTGAAACAGGAAGTGACATCAAAGGGGAGCTCTTTAAGAAAAGAAACTCTCTGGTCTTTGTTTATTGAAACAAACTTATTTAAACTCTTCTTCAACCCTGATAGTGACTCAAAATAATCTAAAGAAACATCTGATTTTTCTGTAATTATTGTAGCATCGCTCTGTTTACATGCAGACATTCCCCTTTGACATCACTTCCTGTTTCTTCACATGCAAATATCTCAGCAACTGTTCGTCTCAACGGTGTGAAATTTGTYTTGCAATATGTTATCAATGTTCTCTTTMCAAAAAYGCATTCACATTCTAAAAATTTGATGTCACAAGCACTTTAATAAGTATTCGTAGAACTGATTAACTTTTAGAATCAACTTGGTATAAGATGGCTATCACAACTTTCTGACTTRTTAAAACAAAAAYGGCTCCAACTCTGTCCGTTTTACAGATACTAAGCTAAAATCTGCTGTTCTAGTAGCTGGAAGCCACGTCCATCACATCCTCTGAGCTTTAACAGATCACACAAAAGCTGTGTTTAAACCTTGCCATGAAAGGCGAAATAGAATGACAAGTTCATCTTTCTAAAGTGTTGTTGATGTTACTTAATCGTGAGAATTAGAATATGTTGTTAATGCTCTTTGTCGTGRGAGACGATGTGGAGGGTGTTTTTGATGAAGCAAAATCTGTTTTGACATGAAAAGAAAATCAGAGATCTTTTTTTACCTGTTTAAGAGCAAAGCCCTGAGCAAAAAAAAAAAGGATAAGTAAGATATCAACTTGTGTTTAGATTACATGGCAGCGATTTGATTGTAAATGAAAACTCACGTGCTTTGATCCTCTCCCTGTCTGATATTTTACCCCACCTCAGAATTTTAAAACAAGTTTGCACTCGCTTTGTTCAGCACACGTATGGTAAATACAAGATGTTGTGGAGAAACTCTGAAATCTGTATCGCCAACACTCACCTGCACAGCGTTGTGAGTTTAGCTGCTGTTTCCTTTTGGGGAGCAATTAGCAGCAGCAGCATTGTGTCAGAGGACACTGCAGCAGATTTGTAGTTTGGACGTGACTTTTAGGCAGAATGTCAAACTTTGTCAGGACAAAGGACCTCAGTAGGACATCCAACCTGCCTCCTATGTGTAGGAAGTCGTGCTTGATTAGTCAAAATGTTCTCGCTATTGTCCTGGTGGATGCAGAGTGTGAGGAAAGGTCATCAAGGAAGTTTTTTTTATGTAACTCACTCTGTAAAAACACTAAGTTGATTAAACTTGTTTATTTATTCAAGTCCAAAAGAGTATTTGCTTTTGTCGCATTTATTCCCATTTTGCCTGCACAAGGGGGCCCTGGAAGACGAGTTACCAAGGAACACAAAATTTTAATTAGTGTATTTTAATCATTCAGGCTTTTCAAGCTAATCCACAGACCCCTGAGAATTTCCAAGATGCAGCTCTGTGCTGCTTTACCATTTATTGAGTCTATTATAATTACTGTTAGCAGGTGGGGGCAGGGAGACGTTTATTATGTTTTTCCATCTTTATTATAATTACTAGAAAAAATGAAAGGATGCTGTTTCATTAAGTTTAGAGATGATGCCATTTTCCCCCTGTTTTCCCCTCAATCTCCTTCCTGCCTTTGTTTCATGAAGCTATTGTGCTGGCTTTCATTCCGGGGGCTTTCATACGTTGCACAGCTTTGTGGGGGGAAGAAAAAAACACAACAACAAAAAAGAAACAAATCTTTTATTAAGAACAGAAGAGGAGGAAGATGGTCTTAAAGAACTTGATTTCTGAGACCGTTTTTTTTCTCTCTTTCTTTTCAAACGCRAGCTCTGAGAATGTAGTTGATGCATCCTCTGAAACACAAATGTTGAACAGAGTTGGAACGGGATCAGAACAGAAATCCAGAAAGTAGGATCTGTTTGCCTCTCTTTCACACTCCTCAGTAATGAAAGATAAGAGGGCTGCAGTAAATCTTTAAGCCCCAATGCTTTTGGTTCTCTGCAGGGATTTTAGCATCTTCCAGAAATATTTAATGTTTTTTTTTCTGTTTGAGCACTATTCTGCCACTCCCTCCTCCTCCTCCTCCTCCTCCTCCGCTGCCATCCCAAATGTGTGCCAGTTGTTCATCTAAAACAATCAGCCCGCAAAGGAGGGGAATCATATAAACCCAAGATTTCTCAATTAGAATCCCGTTTGCGTCTGTATTAGAGGTCTTCTTTCTTCTATAAACAACCAACTTTTGCCAGAGTTCTCCAAATGAACAGAAGCAGCATTAAAAAGTGTCGCCTGAGAGAGAGAGCGAGGGAGAGAGAGGGAGAGAGAGAGAGAGAGAGACAAAAATACACATCAGCATTGTCTCAGGATGCCACTTGGGTTTACTAGTAGATCAGAGCTTGTAGTGTGGTTATGTTGAAGTCAACTACATCACATAAAACTTAACGCTTGCCATCATTTCAATGTCTGTCAAGGGCGCCATTTTGGCAATGGATGGCATCAATTTTCTTAAGTGAGCAGATTTGARGCTGTCTCTTGGAGAGAAAACAATAAAGTCAAGAAATATATTTAGAATGTGCCATGTTTGTTCATTAACACCTGAAGGGTAAAATTTATAGAGGAAAATAAAGATTTTATTGGTAATTATGATCACACCGCTTTTTGAAACCCCCCCGGTTTGTAAAAATCAAAGTTAAAACAGTGAGGACTTTCTATAACCGCCAGCTTTAATGTGACGTTTGTGTTTGCGTTATTACCACAGAAACTGAACTTGTCCGGTCATGACAAGATATACTTTACTTTGAAGAGACAAACAGACAGATTAACTGTAAAGATAAAAAATAATAATAAAAAAACCTGAAGCTTTATTTTGCAAAAGACTGCAGCATTTTTATGGTTGATTGCTTGTATCTTTGGTGATAAATCACGATTAAGGAGTTGCACTCATTGTACTTGATTGTCTGAACAAAACAGTGTTTATGAAAAAAAAAATCAGTGTTGAGTATTTTTAACAGATACATTTATAGGACGATTTCTAAAAACAATAACAATAAAATATCAGTGAATTTGCTCAACCCTAATGCTGCCCTTTAGCCCTGCCCCAGGCCTCAGGGGTCATTCTGACCCAAAAACAACAGGAAGGTTAAAGCAACAGTTCGGATCATTTGAGGTGATTCTGAGAAAGGGTGTGGACATTTATTATCGTTGACAGAACTTTGAACTAATTCAGTGTGAAAAAATAGAGTGTTTCTGACAGGACTGATGAACTAATGCTAATTTGAGTTGGATCAAGACAAAAGCTAATCGCTGCCATCTTGAAAAAGCAACAAATTTAAAAGGAGGTTCATGCACAATATATATGATATAATAAATGTTTATAAAAGTGTTTGCATGAATTGTAATGACATTTTCTTTAAGCTGGAGTTGTAGGAAAGCRGAAATTCTTCTTAGAGCTAGTGTCCCTCAATTTAGTCCCTTAATTTAGAATATTAATCAGTAAAATAGCATTTAATCACGAAGAAAGAAAAACCTGACCTCTTCTATAAATGTGAATGCAGTAAGCTTTCTAAAACCACATTTGCAATACCAGTTGTCAATTTATTATTWTTTTTTTTTACAAATTACATTGTTTTGTCCTGCAAAAACAAAACAAACAGAACACACTAGTTCAGCACAGCTAAGTTAAAGCAGCAGCTTTGTTTGCACTTGTGAATCTGATATTTCTTGTTTTTCAGCAGTCGTTTCATTTAATCTTCATCCTCCATACGTCTTTGCTGTGTTTTTTTCTTAGCAATGGTTTTTTTTTCATTTTTATATGTTTGTTGTAAAATGCAAAGTATAGGAAATTATAATATTTTCTGATTGTGTGCAGCTCTTATTATTATCTAAAATGCATATCTTTTTAGGATGATGAGGCATTTCTCCAACCCACGTTAACTGTTCAGTCTACCACATTTGGCTGGGGGGGGGGG
>NW_013952536.1:490677-495853 GCF_001266775.1 Austrofundulus limnaeus
CCCCCCGCACTGAAGTGGGCGAGACAGAAGCGGAAGGTGGCTCTTAAAGAGACAGAGGCCAATATCAAGGCRTTTCGAAGAGAAAGTGATGAGAAGATGAGTTTATTTTCTATTTAAACACAAAACAGCATTTTAATAACAGCTAAAGGTGACATAGATACTTTGTTATGGTATAGTTTTTAATGTATGCCTGAGAAACACRTAATATTGCCCCTTTAAAATCTAAAAATAATAGATAAAAGGTAATTATTTGGAAAAAGGCCTACTAATGCATCAGTTTACTGTGTGTGCTAGTCAGAGCTTGGTTTCCTTATGCTCATCCATCCATCCATCCATCCATCCATCCATCCATCCATCCATCCATCCATCCATCCAGATGCCCTCTGGACTACTCTAGTTTAAGCACAAAATAATAATCTGTAATAATCTGTAGTTTTTTACATTTGATGTTCCTCAGTACAAAAAAAACATTGCAACTGTATCAAAGGTTATAGCAAAGTTGACAACTTTCATTCAGGTTCAATGAGACATTAGAACAATAAACATCAAAACACCTATCTTGTACTTTAGGAGACTGCTCATTATTGATCATCCCAACATATGACAGAGAAGCTTTATTAAATAACAATTGCACCTATTCTTCACACACAGACAGCCAGGTGATGCTGAAGTTTCACATTTTAGTAGCTTTTATTTTTACAATAAATAATAATAATAATGTTATTGGTTTCATAGATGATGTTTTTACATTTTTATTTCAGCACAACACAGTCCAGAGGCTCTATACTGGGTATTATTTAAAAGTCTGTGGGCTCAATTTTAGTCAGACAGGATAACCAGGCCTGATAAAAGTGGCATTAAACCATCCGATTTCTTTCCTCATTCTCCATCCACATCCACATCATACAAATTACTGCTCAATTTGGCTGCAATCATGCTCTTAACATGGAGCTGGTTTGGAGAGGAGCTTTTCTAATTATGGGCAATCTGTAAAAGATTGTTGTTGTGATTAAAGCACAGACATTTGCCCTGGTGCAGACTACATAAAAAGTAGACCCCAGCAAGCTAAAAGCCTAATAGAGACCCTAGTGAATGCCCTACCTCTGAAGGTTTTCTGTGTATGTACACACAGTGGAATATCATGACTCAGACTAGAGCTGTCTAAATACTACATTTGATTAATCTARTAACGGAATCTGTATTTATTCATTTTGTTAAGGTACATGTTTGTGAATTATAAAACAGTTTTATTGGATTTTACGAATAGATTTTCATAAATATGATTTCAATAYGGTATATAATTAGATAGTTTCAGTTGCATTTTGTTTCCCTGCTTTTATTTAAAAAATTAAACTCTTAAAAATGTTACTCATCAAAAACTTATATGTGGCATACATATAAAAAACAAAAAAAAGGAATGTTTCTCATCAACAAATATGGGCATATTCTCCCAAAAATTTGAATGGAAAAAAATACTTGTTTCAAAATGTGAGAATTTCTTATAAGTTGTATGCTTTTGTGTTCTGGTGTAACTTCAGAGCCCTGACCAGGAAAGTTTAAGCGAGCCACTTTTTTTTTTTTAAAGAAAGCCTTTTGGCTCGGTCTCGCCTTAGAAAAACTCCACATCCACCCAAACCGCCACACGTGCCCTCTTCCTGTCTCCTTTTATTACACAGCCATGATCCGCTTATGGAGGCTTCCTCTCCAGTGAAATACCATGTGTTTCTTGTTAAGCCTGATTTCTTTTTCTCATCATTCAAGGCAAGCATTTGCCAAGCCAAAAGCGTTGAGAAAACCCCACTTCTGTCATTCTTTTGATTTTTTTCCCCCCTCTGACTCTGTGTATCAGAATATTCCAAATCGCTGAGGTTTGAAATTAATTTACAGCCACAACAAAAGATCTCAGCATTTTATTAGCAWTGTAAGTAATTTTAAGTTAATTCCATAACCTCTGAAAAGAGTTCAGGCTGACACTAAATTGTGGTTTTTGTTGACGAACACAGAGGTCACACAGAGGCTTCCAGCTTATTCATCAAAGGGTTTAGTGGGATAAGTTGCCATCTTTTTCCAACGGCACCCAAAACTTGCAACTTAAACTATGTGGAGCACATAAATAATAATTATTATGTTGGTTTAAATTGCTGTTCTAGCTTCAACTTATTTATGCCCATTCATATTATGACTAAACTGTGTGCTCAGAAAAAAAAGAAATATTTGTTGGCGCTTTTGTGTAATTGTGTTTCACCAACAAAAACATTTTTTATTTTGCTTTCTTAATAATGGATCCAGTGATTCAAGAGTCAACGTCTTCTCAATGTGAATTCCCCCCCCCACTTTAAATGGGAGCTGTTATAGGGCCCAAAGGAGCTCAGTAGTCTATTTTCCAATGATGTTGTCAACCATGTGGCTTACACYCATGAGAGGTGAAGGTAATCAGCCTTTTCATCTCCAGAGGAGGGGCAATGTTGAGGTCCTGACTGACTCCGTATTTTCCTCAGCAGAGTTGGAGCGAGGTGTTGCTCTTCTCGACTCAATGCAGAGTAGTTTTAGTCTAATCTGCATGTGAATGTGAGCACCAACGAGGCCTCTCMTGCAGTTWTRSTAGAAAGATTGGCAATTCCATACACACCAGACATTTTTGGAGTTGAGAAATCTTCCTGTATGTAAAGTAAAACATCTTCTGCCACAAGATTGAAGTCCAGTTGAATTCACCATGTCCTGAATAACTGAGAATCTACACCAGCTCACCTCAGTAATTTAAATTTAGGACAAACTGTTTCACAAAACTTGCTTTGGTCAACCTCAGTGCACATTTAAAAAAAAAGGTATGTGCCCAAAATGATAAGAGRCCAAAATGGGCCACGATTTACTTTTCGTTACACATTACACACTTAATACATAGTGCAAAAGTACATAGCGGTAGTATGTACACGTCTGGTACCCCCAGGCACTGCCAATCAGGTGCTATGTAGGGGTGCAACGATACAGAAAATTCACGGTTCGGTTCGATACTTTTGTCTCACGGTTCGATGCTTTTTCGATACAAAAAAGAAGGAATTTCCATGCCCCTTTTAACTTGTAATTTATTTAAATTAATCATAAACATTTGCTTAACCTCAAAAGTACAGTTTTTAAATTAAATGTTGCTGAAACAGCAAGTTTCTCAGTGGATCTGTGCTCAAAAATGCAGCCTAGGTGGAGTAGTCGAACACAGATCCACTGATCCTTCAACACAGAGCATCTTCAGAAGACAAGTTGATAAAGTCAATTTTAAAAATCYATATTGTTCGWTAYAAGTGTGTATTGAACCTAAAGCACTGTTCGATACGGTTCGATACGGCTACATGTATYGTTGCACCCCTAGTGCTAAGYATAMRATTTATTGCCAAGAAGCATTGTTACAACAAATAAATAATCCACTAAAAACAAAGTTCCTTACTTTTTGTCCAAAGTATGAATATCTTTGTATTTTGATTTTGACTGAAATCCTGTATTTATGCTTACATTGTTGCCTTTTTTCCCCACTAGATTAACCTTATTAAGCCTTCATGAATATTATCCAAGCCTCAATTAGCTTTACGTTTCCTTATTTCAAAGCAAATGCACCTTAAAGTCACGTTTCTTCCAAGATCACAGCCATGTTTGCATTTCTTTTACGTAGGAGTTGAAACAATTGCTCATTTCTGTGCGCCTCCCTAAAATAGCAGACGTATAGGGCTTGTAAGAAATTAGTTAATTTAATTTCCTTGAGTAATGAAAATGTCATGCACCATTTATTAAAACTGTATAAAAAAGTCTGCGCTTCAAACATGGGAGATATTGCTAGGTCCCCGTGGATTTGAAACTTTGACATTTGCCCCTTTTGATGCTTTCTCAAAGTTTTGTTTCGTTTTTTTTTCTTCTTTTTTTTTTCTTGATGTAATTTCAAATTAATCTCAACAGCTTGGATGTAAATATGAAAATGAGACTTGTTTGGTCTCCCCCTCCCTGACAACCCAGAGCACTGCTGGCTGAGGCAACCGATATCTCTTTCCCCTTTAAACTGCAAATTATTTTACGTTTATGAGTTTGTCTCATCTTCAAGGTCAAAAATGTAATTTTTGCTCTTTCAAAGGGTTATAACCTTAAAAGAGAACCTCAATCCGTGCTGATTAATGAGAGACTCCTGCATTTGATGTTTCAGCTGTGACATTTTAAACTTTAAATATTTTATATGCATACCTATGAAAAAAAATGAAGATACGCATTCATGTGGAATAAACGCTATTGCGAAGAAGAAAGGCTGGGCTGGGTATCATTTTAATAGAACAGTTAGAGTGCAATGGTTTTTCTTGGTGATTTTTATTTGAGGTTTTTATGTGTGCGCAAGCTGATTTAAAGGCACACTAAATCATTGGGGATGGGGAGTAGTGGATTATGCATTTAATCAAGGAGTAGGCCTTGGGAGAGTGGCTGGCCGAGTCACAGGGGCATCAGTGCAGGGTTCGCTCCAACATGGGGCTGATCCTCTTTGTTCCACACCATAATGGGGCATTTTTCCATCATTTGTTAAGAAAAGGAATAAACATGTTGTGCTTTATCCACATTCAGCTGATTATTGAGTGTTTGAAACACTGTTTGAAATAGAATAAAGCTTTCATTGTCATTACTTAAAATCTACATTGTTTTATGTTGTAATTTTTTTGGGGGGCGGGGAGCATGGGGGTTTATTGGTCTGCATAATCCCACTTCTACAAAATAAGCAGTATTTGACTGTCTTTGACTTTGTTGCTCCCTCTGAAGTTTGAGTTTAATTTGAGCATTTTAGTATATTACATACAGTGGGTAAAATAAGTATTGAACATGTCACCATTTTTCTCTGTAAATATATTACTAGAGGTGCTAATGACATGAAATTTTCACCAGATGTTGGTAACAACCCAAGTGATTCATACATACAAAGAAATCAAACCATAAATGTCCAGAAATGAAGTTATTTGTAATAATGTGGAATGGCACAGGGACACTAAACACACTAAACTTTAGAGCAGTATATTGACTAAGTCATAATTGTTTTTGTGTTTAAGGTCAGTTGGCTGGGGTAGCTATCTTGAATCAAGCTGACTCTAAAGCTAAAATAGCTGTAGGCACATATCCATAATTACTTTGTGCAAGTTTGTTCAAAGGTTGATACAAC
>NW_013952536.1:495863-502891 GCF_001266775.1 Austrofundulus limnaeus
GTTGTATCAACCTTTGAACAAACTTGCACAAAGTAATTATGGATATGTGCCTACAGCTATTTTAGCTTTAGAGTCAGCTTGATTCAAGATAGCTACCCCAGCCAACTGACCTTAAACACAAAAACAATTATGACTTAGTCAATATACTGCTCTAAAGTTTAGTGTGTTTAGTGTGTGTGTGCCATTCCACATTATTACAAATAACTTCATTTCTGGACATTTATGGTTTGATTTCTTTGTATGTATGAATCACTTGGGTTGTTACCAACATCTGGTGAAAATTTCATGTCATTAGCACCTCTAGTAATATATTTACTGAGAAAAATGGTGACGTGTTCAACACTTATTTTACCCAGCTGTATTTTAGCCATGAGTATGTAAATTTTCTCTTTAACTTTGTTGCTTCATGTATTAAAAGAAATTAAATTAGGTGTTCCCAACACAGGGACTGAGCACTAACAGARGGCTCAAGACCTATGTTTAAAATGTTTCCGTATTAACTGTTGTAGTCAACTCTATCTGTTAGAAAAATKTCTCATTACCAATTGAATACATTTAAATATAGGTATGAGAATATAACCAATTTACTGTTGGAGTTAACCCACTTTACGATTGCTGCCACTAAATGCCCTTATCAAACATAAACATTGCTGTAAATCATTTGCTGTTATAGTTATTGAGCTTTAAATCGATGCGGTAGTTGCTGAGAGTAATCCCAAACACACACTCCAAGCTCTGCTAAATCATAATATTTGTTTAAATGCTTAACTGCGATRTGCATTACTTGCAGAAATGCTCATTTCTTTTTGCCCAAGAAATCATGCTACCTTTTGCAAAGTTTCATGTTTTATTTGCTGCAATAATTCTAAAATTGGAAGGTATCCAGAGCCCATTAAAGCRTTTGTTATCAAATAACCAAGATTTGAGCGTGTAATTCTAATTTTCTGTTTTGAGGTTTACTTTTTGTTCTTTCCTCTGGTCAAATGGACTCTGGATACAGACAGTTTTACAAATTGTGGCAGACACTTCCTACAAACCGCCGTTTGTCTTGCTCGTGTCATTAGCCTTATCACAGCTACCACAGTGTCCCATTTAAAATGAATTTACAGTGGGTATATTTTTGTTTTTCCCACCACATCTATAGTGTTGTGTCAAAGGTTTTTCTGTGCTTGGATCTTGTGTGGGGTGTGCTTTTCACATTTTTAAAAACACTTTGTAACAGTTTTCTTTCTCTTGTTTTGTCCAATGTGGTTAAGTGTTTAATAGTTAACTTTATGGAGGCAATATGGTTAATCATTCTAACTTGCTTGACAGCTTCAGGCAAGTTAGCCTTACCATCTCTAAARTTATTCCATCATCTCTGGAATATTAAAATGTGTGCTTAATGCCTAATGGYTTGTTTTCTTTCTGTCCAGCAAAGCCTAATTTACAATTTAAAAGCCACAATGTGCTTTTGTTTATCAGAACTGTGCAACTGTCTTAAGTCTCAATCAGGACAACAGTTTATAAATGTTTACATATTTGACAGAACTCAGAAGGCAAATGAGARCACTGTTCTTCATGTGTGTAGGTGGAAAGTATAAACAGTTATGTTCTTGTCTAGTTCCCGACTTGAAAATGTTTATTTTTCTTGTGCTTATTGTGTGTTTGGTTAATGTGTCAAGACAGTAAATATGTGTCACCTGACTTCCAAAACATTTATTCAGTCAATTAGACAGGCTAATTTCTTCCTAACTTGCCAAAAACATGCTTCTGCACAGCAGGTAGCTGGGTGAAATATTTACCTAAAGTAGGATTTAAACAAGGACATGTTTTCTATAAGGGCACAGTTTGTTTTCTCCTCCTCTTCGCTCCTGTGGGGGATTAATAATGTCAATCACCCTGACTGGCACCTCTCAAATCACACCCTTGCAGCAAAGTGGCTGATTTTGTCAGGGAGCGAATGGCGTTATCGCTAGAACCTTGTTTAGAGACTTACAAAACCGCTAAACCCGCAATTCATGGGAGATCTGTTTACAATCTGCACCGGCCATTGACTGCTAAACAGCCCGCGCAGAGCCATCCTGGGCCACTCCGAGGAGGAGAAGAGCAGAGCAATTACATCCTCAAACAGCAATCTGAGGCTAGGTCGGCAAGCAAACAGACATGAAGTACACACACAAACACTGACAGATTCAGACACAAGCAATACGTTTGCTTAAGACTTTGCAGAATATTGTTAAGCCCTGGAGCTGAATTTGATTGGCCCATCTAGTGTTGCATGTGCACTCTGCAGTACAGTTATTTTGCTGGTGTGTAGAGTGTCTAATTTTACTTGGTTAAATTGAAAAGCAGCATTAGGAACTGGAATCTGAAGCCAATGAGCAAAAGTGTTAAATTTATAAAGCAGAAATGAAAAGCAAAACAACAAAATCTTCATAAATTAGAGTTGTCATTTCACATCAAAAATATTAGTAGTGCTGTTTTTATTTGGTTGTTTAAGATTCTGTGTGGAATATGTCAGGCAGGCAATCAGTTCAGAACAAAATGTCTCATTTTGGAGTTAATTGTAAACATTGTTTCCTGGATATCCAGCTGTAAATGCCATGAGATCTTTACTTTTGAGTGTTCATCTTTACACATGCTGACATTCAGATATTTTAGAAAATAAAATAATTATGTCAGAAATTTAGGTATAAAAACACTTGTGATTTTTTTTCAAAGGTATATGTAAATAAAACGTTTCAAAACATGATCGATATATACTTACACCTATACAAATAGATAGGAAATGTGTGTTCGGTAGATTATTTTTTTGTTGTAACAAAGCTTCTTGGCAATAAATCTTATTGCAGGCACCTGAYTGGCAGCACCTGGGGGTACCAGAAGCTCAAAACAAGAGTCAATAGCAACAGTAAAATAAGCTGTCTGACAGGGAAGATTTGGCAAATTTTTTATGTGTGCAACCTACATACTCAGCTCTACTGCTCATCCTATAAATGCATGTTCCTTACAAATGTGGCACCGGTTAAAAGGGAAATAAACAGGTTTCCCAACCGTATTCATTTTATTGCCAAGAAGCATTGTTGCAACAAAAAATAAATAAATAAATAAATAAATAAACTACCAAACATAATTTCTCTTACTTTTTTCTGTTCATATCTTGTGTCAGTGGTAAAGGTGGGACTTGTGTTTGCAAAAAATGCTGTAAACTACTTCACAAAACTGAAAAATTAAAAAATGCAGATGGCTACATGACCAGTTGTTTTTCATACTACAATTAATAGATCTATAATTTGTCCCATTCCAACAAAAACACTAACCAATTCATATTTAAGTTTTTTTTATTTTACACCGTAAGAAGAAGACAAAGCTGTTGTTGTTGTTGTTGTCAATGTAGTTTCACCTTTTAAAGTAGAAGTTTTCAGATAAAAACTCCTCTGTTACTTGCTTTTTTATGTATCAGGTCTAAAACTACCTTTGATAAAGTCAAACAGCTGTAGTTCCATTCTGCTCCATTCAGGATCTACTGATGAACCTCATAGAGACTTATATTTGCCTTACAAAGCAAAGTAACAGGCTATAAAGATATCAGCCCAAGATTAAAAGCATTAGAGGCAGTTTCAGTGGATCCTTTTATTTTTTCTACCCATATTGCCAGTCAGCTTGTCAGCATGTTTTTTTTTTTAAGTTGTTGTTAAAGGACATGGGGCCTTTTAATCCAAAGTGGCTGCTCATTGTTTTTACAGCCCCGGAAGTGTTTCTCGATTAGGGTGCACTAAATCATTTCTCTGCTCAATGTACTCGAAATGCTAAAGGTTGATCTGTGGAGAAAATATTTTATTTTAGAACTGAAACACCCAAAAATATCTGTTTATTACTAAACTTTGTAGTGAAACTACCTTAAAAGTGGTATAACATCATTTTAGTATATATATATATATATATATATATATATGTTCAAATTGATGGATCATTGGCACCAATCTGAACCCTTGTGTAGGATAAATGTGTTCATTTATCCTAAAGTATATGCCGAAGCATTATGTCACAATAGGTGTCAGTCATGCTTTATGATTTTTAAAATGTAAATTCCCCCGCTCTCATTGTGTTCAGGGCCCAAGGTATTAAAGCATGAGGATGATGCAAACGTCTAAGTATATTGCTCCATCCATTAAAGCATTTTAATAGTTGAGTTACATTATTGATTTTATTTTACAGTGATAAATACATCACTGATTGAAGGTTTTTCCACATCAAAGATGAATTGCATTTGCCAGGCTTTTTTCTTTTTAACAGCTGGAGTAGAAATTGGACGTGTGAAAGCCATAAAATGCGTGTATGTGACAAGTGTGCGAGGGCAGCCTTTTCACAGTACTGTTTTACAAAGCGGTAATGAGTAATCAGAAAAAAGGAACTGTGTGTAGCCTGAGTTTTTACACATTTTATTTAGTTATCTAATGCGCTGTGTAAAAAAATGTAAGTCGCGCTGATAATATGCAGTTCTCCACTTCAATTCACTTCACATGATCAGAGGTTGTAAACTTCCCGTTTTAGATTTAATTATCCATCTTTTCGAAAAGCTGCAGGAAGGCTGTTGGTAAAGTATACTCTCTCGTCGTTGCTGAACAAGAGACTGTGCGCTGTACCGGAACAGCAAACCAACAAACAAAGAAATATAAATAAATCTACCCAGGCGGATGTGCGGACTTTTTATCTGAATTTTGGTATTTAGGAGATTCGGAGTGAATGATGATATGTGACAATCAGTCACAGCAATTAGTGTTACTGTTAAGAAGCCTTTTTGTTTTCTCTCACCCATACAGAATGTCACAAATAAATCCTCACTTACATTTGCATATTAATTGGATCTGAGACGTCAAGCATCTTTCATTAAGCAAAATGATCTGCATATTTGGAGACATAAAATATTTTTTTTTCAATGTGGGAACAGAAGTCATTGAAAATTGACCGCATATGGGATGTTAACTTTGGCTGATCCATTAACCCTTTACCCCACTGGCAGCTCTCTGAGCACAAAGGAACAACAGGCTGATTAACAATGGGAGGATGTTTCTCAGGCTCACACAATACAAATGTAGAGGCAATAAAGGAGCCAATGTTTTTCTTACAATTTAAAAATTTGTGATATTTAAAAACAATTTATCAAAATGTTCCATGTCAAATATGTTTTTTTCATTACACTTTTATTGTGCCATTATTAGTGAGAAACAAAAGCTGATCTGTTCATGCATCAACACAGAGAAGCTTTAAAATTAACTATAAGCTTTTGTTACTTACAGGAGGCAGTTTGTCTGAACAAGTGATTCATTTCAGTGATCACAGTGGTGTAAGTGTAAATAATCATTTAGAAAGCATACTCACCATTTTTACTTTATTTCTTACTCATATCAGCATTAGTATAAACATAGCTTCAAGTAACTTCTTTTGCAGAGTTGTTACTTTTGTAGCAACAAAGTATTAGAAAATAGCTGCAGCCTGCAGTAAGAAGATACATTTTTTTAGGATAAAAGGTGATTTTAGATTTGATTTTAGGCTTCTAACTCAGCATGTTATGTTGAATATAAAACTTCAGTTCACAGGCCACTATAAAACATTTGACCAGTCTAATACTATAATAATTAGAATTAGTGTACAAGAAAGTAATGTTTTGGATTACAATTTATAGGAAAAAAGTAAGCATTTTCAAGTCAGATCCTACACTTTTTAGTCAAATATAGGCCAATTAAATTGTAATTTAATATTGAACACATATTTCAAGTCAATTCACACATTAAATTACCAGAACAGACTCATCATCAGCAACAAAAAAAGGAAATTAAGGAATTGCTTGGACATCAAAATAAAGGGACTATCTAATAGATGTATCTTTTTTAATAATTACGCAGTTTAGTAATGACCTATTTTGTTTTTCCTGATGTTTTTGGGAAAGACTTTGACTTTGTACTTTCTGACTGAAAAAACAAACAAACAAACAAACAAACAAACAAACAAACAAACAAACATGATCACAACTGAATTTGTAATAATGTAGATTTTACCACCAAATCAATCAGCGATGTTGTACAACTCGAGAAACCTCTTTGCACCAAACTCCGGAGTGTATCACAAATCATTGCGACAAAGTTGCAAATATGTCCCATTTTGAAGCTTGGAAGTGGAGTTACTGCATGAACCAGACTTGTGTGTGAATCAGCACTTCTGTTTTTATCTTCTTTTCGGATTAGGCCTWGAGGGGCCCAACCCTGTGATTACCAAAATCCCTTGTGTCATCTGCAGTTGTCTTTCAAAGTTATTCTCAATAGCTGCAACTGTGCTCTACTAATTACTACAACAACCAACTTCCCTTGAAAGCTTTATTTGAACATTATGTTCCATTGTTTTCAGATTGTGTTCTTCCAGCGATAACATTTTCTTTTTCTTCGTGCACTCTCTTCTTCAAAAGTTGGTGAAATCCCAGGACAATAGGAAATGCCAGACAAAGTGGACAAGTGGGGAAAAGATATTTGCTTGAAATCTTTACGTGTCAGACGCAGTCGCTCTTTGTTTGCTGTGTCTGTCGGCCGTTCTGAAGGGATAAGTGACATTGGTTGTTTCGGTGCGATTGAGACACAGAGGCTGGTAATGGACGGGCAGCGTTTTGCGTAGTTTAAATAGTTAAGGGCTAGACTTGTGAATAATTTGATTAGGTTGCAGGGGAATATATCTGGAGGATTATGTAAATGGCAGTGCCCCCATGCAGCATTCTTTTGAACTCTTCAGAACTCACATCTGCCGGGGTCGACAGCTAGACAGAACGTCTGCCTTTTTGTATCCTGATTCCTCTGTGTTAGAGGAAGGTGTTTAAAGGTCATTTTTGGTACAAATAGATTTGTCCTCAAAGACCTCTCCCTTCCAAAGAACTTCAAATTATTTTTTGTTGATGCCCATGCAATTATCGTTTTCTTTGAGTCAACAATAGCTGAGCTTAGGACAATTATTGTTGTATACTAATTAACCAGGCTCTCTCTCTCTCTCTCTCTCTCTCT
>NW_013952536.1:505033-518280 GCF_001266775.1 Austrofundulus limnaeus
TGTGTGTGTGTGTGTGTGTGTGTGTGTGTGTGTGTGTGTCACCACAAACCTCTTGCAAGCACTATATGTACACACAGGAATAGCTTTGACCTGTTTACAATATATTTAAGGATATTTCTGCCTCTCCCTCTGTGCCGTCTGATTATGAGATTTTCCCCCAAGCCTTATTTGGTGTATTTCTGGGTGGGGATATGTTTGTGTTGAGTGCTATGGCAACCAAAGTCAAGGTGACCAAGAACATGTAGCACACATTAAATTACCAGAACAGAGCCAGGAGACAATGCAGTCAGCACAAAATAGCATTTATCTGCAGCCTGATTGTTGGGATTTCAGAGACCATCCCTGGGCTGGCTGTGGTTTTATTGTCTTGGTGAGTTTGTTCACTGTTCACTCTGAGGGCAAAAAAGGGATGCTGCTTTTTACTGTTGCTTCTGTTTRTATCATGTATCTGTTCACAAACACTGTAACAAAAATGAACTACCAAGCTAGTTGACAATGAAGAAAATGTTGTGGTTGAAAAAAATTATGAGACATAAGTTTAGGCTATTATTATGTTCTTAAAAACTTTATGTCCTATTGGAGGCCTGATAGGATGCCTGTGTATTTTTTTATTATTTTTTTGTTCAATGATGATTTAATTTAACTTAAAGGGATAGTTTGAGTCTTTTGAACTGGGTTTCTGAGACATTTATAAATAGTTAATATATTACCTGTTTTAAATAGTTATATGAAAGACATCAGTTTGGACAACTGGAGTTTAAATTCTGACTGGTTTGATGAGTTAGTGGGACCAGGACCAAAGTAGATTGCTGCTAGCATAAAAAACTTCACTCTCAAAAATCTTATAACAATTCATGTGAATACTGTTTTCTAAACCTTTACAATGTTAAAAACATTGGTTATTCTTTTGCAAATATAATAGTCCTACCAGAGGTGTCCCAAACTGCACTGGAAGTGAAACTGTTACTTACTACTGTAGTTTGTGCTAGAAAAAAAAATTAAATAAATAAATAAACTATAATTTTATGTAAATAATAGGTGGTGTAAACTTTAGTGTGTGGCTAAAGAGTTTTTCCAACTAAATGCAGTACATCTTAAATAACTCAGACCTTCAAAGATGAATTAGTGTTTGGGACTGCTTTGCAGAAATCCAGGGCTGTAGTGCCGGCACAGAATAAACTTTGGCGCTTTGGCAGGCTGAATACTTGTGGTGTTCTGTCTCACTTAAAAAAAAAAAAAGAACTCATGGCAAATAAAACAAACAATGCTTGACCTCTTATTTTACTGAAACTTTGGTCCACATGTGGTCTTCCATAATAATGTGATAGATGTGTGAAATATGGGTGATGTCTGTCTCGTAGCTTATTGTGTGCTCTCTGTCTGTTTCCTCTCTCCTAAAGAAGCCCAAGTCCTGAAATATTGACTGAAAATAAGCCTGACAATCCTCCCACTTCCCTTCTTTCAGAGAGTTTTTTTTTCAGTCCCAGGAATGTATGCAAGGCAGAAAGCATCACCAACAGGAAGGATGATACAAGGACATGCTGTAATTATGTTCAAAGATACAGATTCAGCCCAGTTTTTACTTGTAAAACTTGAGCAATCAGTTTTGGAATCTGAAAGAATCCTCTTTTGTGGTTGTCTTGTGCTATTGAAAGAGTCTGCCTTGCCCTGGCTTGTGACCACTTGTTGAAGGGGTTGGGAGTGATTTAGAGAGGGCAGCTGGATAACAGAGATTTTATTTATCTATTCTGAGAGGCCTTTATTTTTGCAAGTTGTTCTCAGCTTGCAGTTGCTCAGCTTTATGGCAAATTTTCTGCGTTGCGTGAMGCGAGCATGGCTGAAAGAGGAACAGCTGAAAGTGTGAAAGGGGTCCTAATAATTAATGAAGTAACTGGAGAATGTCGATATATTTTTTAAAAGAAGTCAATCTAGATCTGTAGAAATGTGACTAAATGTGTTAAACGTTGATTATCTCTGAGAGCAAAGGGACACATGTAAAGTTTTTGCCCATGTTTGTGTGGTTAGTTGTTATTAAAATACAGTTGCTCATGAACCACTTGTTGAATTTCATTGAAACTTGCAGAAAGCTATGATTGTATACATGCATGTCAAATTGTATGGACTGTTCACAAATTTTTCACAGATTTTCCCCCATTTTGCAGGCATATAGAGAAAATCTTAGTTTTTTTTTCATCAAAAACTTTGCATCAAATTTATTTAAGTCCCAGGGCCAACAGGGTGTAAGGAAATGCGTTCCCATCTCCTCGCCCTCCCTCCCTGCTCCTCTGCCGCCGCAGATGCCGCTGTCTCCGCCCCCATGTCCTCTCCCCCGCGGCCAACAATCCACTCCCACTCCCTCGCTCCTTGTATTGTGTCCAAAGGGGTTGACATGTGTAGATACCGCCTTCAACCACTTCACTTGGGGAGACAACCCAGTTCAAGATGGCTGCCACAGCCTTAACTTTAATGTAGTTGCAGTCCAGAGTCTTTCATAAAACATTCTCTAAGTCCTACTTGTTGAATGAGGTTCTTGCTTAAAACCTCTGCATTAATTAATTGTTGGAGTTGACTTCATTGTTTAGCAAAATATTTTGTGAACCCCTTGACAACATTTAAAGGGGTAATATTATGTGTTTCTCAGGCATATATTTAAATACTATACCATAAAAAGTATCTATGTCACCTTTAGTTGTTATTAAAATGCTGTTTGTATGTTTAAATATAAAATAAACTTATCTTCTCATCGCTTCCTCTTCTAAACGCCTTGAAATTGGCCTCTGTCTCTTTAAKAACCATCTTCCGCTTCTGTCTCGCCCATTTCGATGCGGTCGGGGGGGAAGAGTGGGGGCTGTCATGATGCAGTTTACTTGGCATCTGAAAATACATTTCCTCAAAGGTATTTTGAATCTGAAAAGAGCTTCACTGAGTGAGAACTAATGTTGAGAGTTCAGCAGACAGTTTAACTTTCACTTTCACTTTAACCCAGGAGCCAGCAGGAGTCATGGGTGGGGTGCGTGGGGTGGGGGGTGAGGATGTGTGCTTCGTGATGAGGAAGCTTGGCTTAAAGACACGTCCCAGGGGCGTTTCTGGTCCCAAAAGACGTTTCTGGTCCCCACCTGTCGTTTTGCTCCTCAGCATGGCTGCCTACAAACGCTGCAGGGTTTCTCAGACATGCATGAATGAGTCAGAACAAGGCTTTGGGCATGTTTTTTATGAGAGTATAACATTATAACATGATATAAAACTCAAAAAAGATGGTTTTCAATGATATTGCCCCTTTAAAGAAGTCAATCCGATTCAATATGGCTGCCACAGCTAATCGACATTAGCCAACACAAAAATGTCTATAACTCAGTCAGTTTTACAAATATTAGGCTCAAATTTGTTCTTGTAGTAGTTGAGGGTAACTCACAACACGTACTCTGAACATGAAATTGCATATGCTATATTCAAAGTTTGACCAAAATRGCTACAATTTTGCTATTTCTCAACGTATGTTGATTTTAGTCCAAAGCTCTGACATGAAATGTGGCTGGCAATATGCATTCCTTCAAGGAAAACTAAGCCTCTAATTTTATGTAGCTTTTTCTGGAAGAAAAATAGACCATAGGATAAATCATATGACAGTGTTCAGGGAATAGTAATGCATTTTCGCCCCTAACTTCCTGCTGACAATATTAGCTTTTGCGCTTTTTTATCCAGTGACCAGTGACATGTTGAATGGCTTGAAAAAAAGGCAGAATGTTACATAAAAWGAAGCTTGTTTATTAAACAGTTTTTCTCACGGCTTTGTGAAACTTCTCCAGGCATCTGAATATGTGATTGTTCTGTGGCGGTACGTGTGCGAGTATAGATATGGAAGCATTATTACCCAGGAGAGGTCATGGGTCAAGTATTAAGCAAGCTGCCTGCCTGGATCCCTGCATCAGAGATTTCACTCTGCTGGCCCCAGATATACTCCTGAGTCTTGTCTAAATAATCAAGAAGTCCTTCAGCATACAGTTTTCAAAACTGATAAATAAACACATGAGACCAAGATTAAAAGGAAGTATCGCTGCAAAGAGCCCACAGTGCCAAAGTGAAGATTTATTTCTTTATTTATTTTTTCACCTCTTAAGTTGAGATCAGCAAAGGTTTATGCACGTTATTCCTTCTGGAAAAAGAATACCCTGTTGGTCATAAGCTGTTACCTTTCATCCCGTTTTCTTCGTTTCATAACAATGTTGTTTGACCTTCTACATAGGAACAGTTTGTTTCAGCCTCATTTCTCTTAAAATGAAGGAAAACAATGGAACAGGCTCAGATAGGAAGTCACATTTCAGCTTATCAAAAACAGATTAGAAACTGAAGAAGAGGCTAAAATAGAACAAAGGCCCTTACCATTTTCACAGTTTGCATTTTTGTGGTTTCCAGATAGCATTTTAGTACTAGTTCTGCTTTCCATAAGACGTGCCTTAGATAGTTCAAAAGGCAGAAGCACATTTATGAAATTGATTCTTGTTGATGTTATTTTGTCAGTACTGTAGTATTAATAGTTGAAAGCTGGAGTAGTTGAGGTTTTAATATTTGTGTTTACAGCCCACTCTCTTTTTGAACCAGTCAAGCGTCCTTTTTTTCTTTCTAAAACTCCTGTCTGGCTTCTTATTTGTATCTCTAATGAGGGATGAAGTTAGAGTGAGCATTATCACACAAACTCAAAATAACCACAGAATTCAGACAGTGCCTTATTAGGTCACGTATCTACAATGGGAAGGAAGTGAACAAAAATTTATTGACAAGCTAGTGTTCCTCAGAGTACAAGATAACCTAAGTTGGAGCTGATGGCCTTGGCTTTTTCTTCAACAACAATTTATAATGTCTTGCATAGCTTGAGTGAAGTTTTAGATGCATTCCTTTGGATCTTAAAAATGCGTTACTCAAAATGAAGTGTTTAAAATAAACAGAAACCTTGGATGCTTTGTTTCTGTTTTACAGTGGAAAAAACTAAGTCATGACACAAGTTTTTGCTCTAAAGCCACAACAGAATTTACTAGTTTTTCCTTGGTAACACTCATATGTAGGAATATCCTATTAAACATGACTCCCTAGTTATATGATAGCCCAGCTGCAGCACTGTTATTACAGTAAAGCACCGATTCAAAGTATGACATGCTACTGAAAAGAGTAATTGAGAATGAAAACTGTCACAAACTGTCTATTTATGGATCCACTTCATAAAAGCGCTTATCCTCTCCACAACATGTCTGACTTGTATTTTGTTCTATTTTTGACCTGAATCTGTCCTTGAAAAGGACAAGAAAACTATCAGTCTGTGGGTGTGTGTGTGTTCAAAGTGTGTGCGTGTGAGTTTGTGTGACAGATGGATAGGGTGGGGTGTATGGCGTCACAAGTGCTCCAGTTTAGGAAAAGTGACACTTTGCCTTGAAAGACTCTTCAGGCCAGTTAGATAAGGAATTTAGTGGCTTTATCACAAATGCCCCTATTTAATTTAAAAGGGTGAGGCACTTAGGATCTGGCAGCAGTCTTTCAGTCCAGTGATAAATTTGCAAGAAAGTGGAAAAGAGTGGAGCCTGAGAGCAGATTAGCAGGATACAAATATAGAAGTGACATTATAGAGGGTATTAGTCAGGTGCCAAACAAGTGGTTGGTTCCTGATAGCTCTGAGAATGGGGCCCAACCGCAGGCTGGGAGGACAGTTTACTGGATACTCTGTGAAACTATAAGATAGATTAAACATAGCTGTTTTTACTTATTTTTCTAGAAACCGGTTAAATCCTCCAAATGGACAATGTTTTGAAGTGCTACTACATTTCAGTACAGAGCTTTAATAATATTATTTCAAATAAAAACATTGTGAAATCATGGCTTCATTTTTTTTATTTTAGAATAAAAGCTTACATAAATGCACCAAGTAGTTTTTTTTTTAAACAGAAAGAGCTTAATTCCAAAGTCCATAAATAGCAGTGCTTGTTATCATCTTATATTCTTCAATTTCTTTCTTTCTTCTCAAAATATCAGAAAAAAAGACAAGTTCTGGAAAAAAAGATCTAATTACAGTAGGGCTGGGCAAGAATTCAATAACAATATATATCACAATAGATACATTATCAAAATCTATAGAAAATTTGTCCAATGGAATGTAGATGGTTGATTTCACTGAACTCCGATCCAGAACCACACAGCATTCTGGGGGATGTAGGCAGAGGATAGACTTTAGCTGCTCGACCTCTCACAGCTAAGCAAGGCTGGCGGCATCAACTCATTCACTGTTTGCTAAAGCTAGAAACAACCTGTTGAGTAACATGCACAGCAGCAATTTCATGGTTCATCACTGTGCCTCAAATCTGCCTAAAAATGAAAACAGAATGATGTGGAGTGAAAGGAGAAAAGGAGAGCAACAGCTCGAGAGGAAATTTTGAATAAAAAAGGAAAAGTCATGTCACCAGTTTTGCAGTAATAATCAGCCTTTTTTCCTGGTCTTTATTTCAAATAGGTAAAACAAAAACTAATCCATAATTATTGATAGCGACTGCTATGAAATGCTTAAATTGTGATACATTAAGCCAATATCACCCAGCCGTAACGTACAGTATTTCCCTTCAATGATCTTGCAACTGCTTTCCTTGCTGCTGATTTGTACCTTTTAGATAGCTTGTAAGTCAACCAAGTTCATCCCTGTGTGATTTTTTTTTTATGAAGCACTGGTCACAAACACTCAGAATTCAAGGAACTGCAACAAACAAACAAACAAACAAACAAAAAATGTTCTTACTTTCTCACCATTTGTATCACCAACTAGTCTTGAGTCACAGAAACCACCTTAACGCTGACATCATGTATAGCCCCTGTGACATCAGCATCCAACAGCTGCTATTTTTCAATAAGCTGCCAGTATATTTTGAAATTGATAGTAAGTTCTTCAAACGCTTGGATTCTTTTATTTGCATGTGACCTTGAGTTACTAGATCTTTTACTTCTTGAGAAAATTAGTTTCACACATAGATAGCTGAATTAACCCAATATTGCAGAGCATAGCAGTCATTTTTGCAGAGTCAGATGAGACAGGGCGGCTAATGTCATCTGCTCTGGGTGCTGATGTGTGTGGGCCAAATTAACATGGGTTCTCCAGATGAAATATATTTAATGTTAGCACAAAAAGAAAGTAGAATCATTGCAGTTAAGAGTTTTTATGCTAAAAATGTCCAAATATACCATTTTGAAAAAGATAAATTAGTTTTAAAGGCAATTAATAACTAAAAATGCGATTCTTTACCTTAATTTACATTAAAGATGATTATCCAAACCATTTTTTTGCATATGTTTTTACATTTCAAAGCAACTCTAACTTCATAAAGATCTTGAATTACACAGCAAAGTCAGATTTTTGAAAGCATCAAGAGAAACTGTTGTGACATGAATTGCTGTTTCATGTTTACAAAACTGTAAAACAGTGGGGACACTGTGGAACTTAAAACTCTATTCATGATACTGTGTCTAAAATTATCAGTGCCTGGAATATATTAAACAAGCACATGTACACCATTTGATACGCGGTTTTTCCTTTTTCTCATTCTCTGTCCTGAAGCCAGTATGTTCAGTGTCATTATTTTCAACATGTTTCTATTTTCTAACACACAGCTCTATTTTGTCACTAAACATTCTCTTTTCTCATTTTTTTTCTCTCACCCTCTCTTTCTTCCATTTTCCTTCTTCTTCTTCTTCTTCTTCTTCTTTTTTTTTGCTACAGTTGGTGTGTGTTCCTCTTGGCACCGCTCCCGTAGCTTGTTTGATGTGGTTTCCAGAAGTCCTGAACTGCAGTCCCTGGCCACTCTTTCTGTCATCGGTAGACCTGCTGTCTCTTTAGTCTCCATTGACTCTTTTTAACCTCCTCCTTCCTCACATTGAAGCAGCTGCTTTCCTTCCCGCTGCACATTTCTGCATGGAAATGATCTGATTCCCATTATTTGGTAGTAAACCAGATTTCACTGTGGGCTGCATACACAAGTGCACTCTTACAAATACACTTGGCTTCATTGAAGAACATCTTCCAGGCTATGTTCCAGTCAGTGCCTAAAAAAAAAATAAAATAAAATAAATAAAAAGAAGCCTACTTTATCCCAATTTAGAATAAAATAAGGAATGTCTAAATTTGCTTTTTAACCTGCAATCCACTGGCGCCTTGTACTTTTTTCTACCACAATATTATGTAAAACTATATCAAAGTTAATTAGCCCTCTTACACCATTTTCTACCTGTGACCTCCACTCATTGTAATTTGAGTGATAGACGAAGAGGAAGTGGAGGGAGCCTGATAGTTGTTTCAAAGAGGGCCCTGTAGAGGACAATCAGTGACCCTCTATGTGCACCTTTCCTGCATATAGCAGCATGTTTAAAGGGAAACTGATAGGCAGGTGAAATATCCGCCACTTACAGAAAAGAGGCAGGGACCCGGGAGGGCACACAGGACAGAATGGATATGGATTGGGTCACAAGGCTGACGAGGCCATCCTTACGAAATGAATATTCCTTGCAGAGTACTCTAGGTGACACTTAGGTCTAAGGACAAAACCCAAGAGCAAAAATTTAATTCCTAACTTTTGTTTTCACAGATAAAGGTGCTGCGTCACATTTTTGTAACATTTCATACCACCTTCCGGGTCATATCGGACTATTTATAGTGACAGTGGATGATTTGTTATACCCAACATCTAATGAAGGTTGTAGACTTTGGTCTCTTCAGTCATTAGTGTACATTTGAAACAGAAAAGTAAATGGAATAATCAAGTAACTGCTTTCTCCYTACCAGCGGAAATATATATTATCATGAGATGGACTTCCACTTCGTATCAAATGGATGCTTTGCGGTGGAGGCAGAGCTAAACATGCCCAGGGGGCTCGAGCTAGATTGGTGTCTCATTTTCAGGGGCAAACAAACACATACAGGGACCAGACATGGCTGTCACATCTCCCTTAGCTTCCCTGTCATCCCCCCCGAGGGCAGCAGGCAGGGGCGACCTCTGCGCTCTGGTCGTACCATGAAAATCTACATGCGCCGGAGACAAAGATGCATTTGCTGCAGACTCACACAAACGGATAGCAGCATATGTTGCAGTTGTTGTGGCCGCTGCTCCTTGTCACTCTCTTGCGATCACCGGTCTGACCTTCCGAGCTGAAAAGGAGCGCATTTTACTCCCCAAACATGGCTCCATTTTTAACTTTCCCAGATTGATCAGTGATTGTGCTGGCGCCAAGACGCTGTATAGCTTTACATCAGCGAGGAGGAGGTTTAGCGGTTTTCAATAGTATTTCAGGATATCCTTGCTGCTGCTGTTGCAGTTTTTGGCAGACTAACAGCTGCCACCAGCATTAGTGTATGAGCAGACACTTCTTAATGTTCCCCAGCTCTGGCCTCATGTGTCACATGGACTCCATCCAGCTTAACCCAGTTAGGATCCACAATGGCTGGGCTGGTCAAAAACAGTGTGGGACCAGCAATTTACAATATGCTCAAAGCTGTCTCTTCATTACAAACTATAATGAGTGGACCCTCTCTTTTGGTGGCCTCTGTTTGCCCACAGAAGGCAAACATGGAGGAAACACCTTACTAATTATATGCGATTTATTATTACAGATGAAAAGTGATTACTTACAGTCTCTGGACCAAGGGAAATTAGTCACATAGCATTGTTGCTTATAATTTGACAACACTGCCTTGAATTCACTGAGATGTAAAATTAATTCTTGCAGTTGTTTTCAATGGGACCTTCATGTTTGCCCTGCTCACAGTTAAAAATCTGAGAAAAATACAAATGATTGGGCTTGGCTCAGTAACTTCATTGTGCAGGGAAAAAGAAAGCCAAACTGGATGGGCTTCAGTGGTTTTAGGCCTTTTGAGGGTTGGTTTGTCAGGATTTATGTATTTAATTACACACTCATTCTACTAATGTAAGTCAAGAAAAAAGGAAAATGGATAAAAAGCTCCATCAAGCCTATAAGCTTGTAGTTTTCCCTCTTACTGAAAGTTGGCCACTGCTGTTGTTTAGCTCCCCTTGAACTGGGCTAATACTTGTCTATTCCGATTAGGATTAGTAGCATGGGCTCAGGGACCTGGGACACGTAATCTAATAAATCAAGATAAAAAACACAGAGATTGGTTTACAGAGGGCTTGGATTTACTGTTGGCCATCTCAGAGAAACAGGGATTAACACGGCATTTGGTACTGTAGGACTCCCCATACACACCCCACCCTCTGCCGAACACACACACATACACACTGAGAGAGAACTGGGGGAGTTTTATGCAAAGGAAGGAGAGGGAGTCCAACACAGGGAGGTAAGATGAAGACTTAGAGGGAGGGAGAAGGAGAGAAGGGCTGGCTCAGGCTTTATATTCCTTCGTAGACAGCAAGTTAAACTCACAGTGACAGGGTCAGGTTAGTCCTTGTACAAAAGGCTTTGTTCCATAGGCAGATTAAAGGTCTCTCTGACAGATTTTACACTTTTGGATCATGTTGAACATGTTAGCAGTTAATCCTGTCTGTAAGGGAGAAGAAGCCCTGTTGCCAAACAAATGAGAAATAGGCTCTGAGAATGGTGAGCACACTTTGGAAAAAATCAGGAGTCCTCTGCTTAATTTTAMAAAAAAAAAAAAAAAAAAAAAAATCCCTCCATGAGTCAGGCTTTTTTTCTGCTTCATTCATAAATAGTGAAAAAGAAGGCACATACTTTGGAATGYCCCTGTTTTAGTTTATATGTAACTGGCTAAAAGTTTAACTGAGATTAAGAAGACTTTAAATGTAAAATATGTTTGTTATTTACTCTTTTAAGCCAGCGTTGTTTGGAGCCAAAGTTGTCATGGAGCCATTACTTGGTGTTTTCTGTTTTAAAGCATTTATACACATTTTTTAAATTTGGGGCCAGAATGTTGATTATGTGTCCTGACTCTAGTGATTTGACAATTCACGGCARTCCAGTGGAATTGTCATACCCATTTGATTTGATGACGTTTACTGCCAAATAATGTTTTTGCCTCTCTTTCTGTGTTTTCATATTTGTGTCAGTTCATCTGTCTACCTGTTAGCAAAATATCTCATAAACTACAGGATGGAATTTAATTAAACTTTCAAAAATTAATTACTGGATGCAAATCTTCAACTAATTACCATTTGGAAACAATCCAATTCAAGATGGCTGTAGCTAATTGAGCTTAGCCAACACAAAAATGGTATTAAATCTTCTAATTTTAAATATATGGAGCTAAGATTTGGTATGGTAATCACTGAGGGTCTTTCCAAACACATATTCCGAGTGCTCACAGAGTTGGCAACTGCTTGAGATATTGCACAATTTTTTATTGAACCCAAACAGCTGTATCACTATCATTTCTCTATATTAGATGATTTTAGTTTAAAACATGAAAGGTGGGAGATGATATGCATTCTCACAGGGAATGCTAGGCCTTTAATTTATTCCAGAGCGACTAGTTTGAAGAATTACTGGCAGTTATCTGTCGCCGCTTCTCTCCCGATGAACCTTTATTTTCTGAGAATCATCACTAAAATAAATCCACCTGAAATTTGAATTCTTCCTATTTTCTCCCCGCTGCCAGGGTTTCGCATAAAGTTTTACATATCAAAAGTGGAATGTTCTTTCATCTGCTTGCGTGTCTTGTTAAGCAATATCAAACACAGGAAATTCTTTCTACATCCACATATAAAGCTTGATAAATCCTAGCAACACATCGCAGCTTGTGCAAAAAGAGGCCTTTTCTTTCTTTCCGGGGGAACTGTTAGCAATATCACTGGGCAATTAGCAAGGAAACTAGAAAGAAATGGAGAAGCCAATTACTTCTGTGAGTTAGCTAAAGGCCATTTTAAACTGTGTGCCCATGACATATTAATGTTTATGGTAAATATTATAGTTGGAGACAGTGAGTGCATGGCGTGAGAGGCGAGGGGGGGGGAGAGGCATCAATCTCATATCGAGAATAATTTATTAAGATCTGAGATGCGGCAATTACGTGGAAAGGACCAAAAAGAAAAAAAAAAGAAGACACCAACTCTCCAGGAACCGCATACATGATTGCAATCTTGATTAAATCCCCCTGGATCTAATGAGTTGATTTTCTGCTGTTAATATTGCATTGGCTGATGATGGATTCGTTAAGATAATGGAACGAAGCTAAAATATAAATGACTCCCTGTCAAGGAGCAGATTTTCGTCATTTTCCGTCTGACACCTCCGCCGTGGGGATTTGGTGAGGCCTTTTTGTGTTTAAAACCATCAGGATCTGGAATACTAATTGCTCATGTGTGGACGCCTCTAATACCTCTCCTCCTTCCACCCTCTCCCACCACCCCTGTTGATCATCCCGGTAAATATCTGCTCTGCATCTCTACGTGGAAACAAAGACAGCAGCTTCTTTTCTTTAAGGCTGATGAACGTGTCCCTCTTTTTATCTTTAGAAAACACAAATCACAGGTATTTTTCTGTTGAGCTCGAACACCTTTGTTTCACCTATCAGTTCACAGCTGAAGGGCATACTTTTCAAGCTAGTAGAAACTGACAAAAAATACTAAAAAAAACTTGAGGAAAAAGGCTTCTGCTATCGACCTGTGCTGTCGAAATGAATTAATAATGTGGTCTCCCTTTGGTGCCGTGGAGAGCCCCTCAGCTAGTCTTTCTTTGTTTTAAATTGTCTGCCACGTAGGTCAACTGGAGGAGCAAAATCTACAATGTATAGAGTATTGATTCCATATCTCATCTCTACAAGTATCATTTTTTACTCTAGTGTAGTAGAAACCTAGAATATCATAGTGTGATTATTCTGAAATAAATATGCTCTCATGTTTTTCTGATATATTTTGTGAAAAGGAAGCTCCACAGTACAACTGTTTATTGATCATTAGTTGTCCTATATATAGAAAATCTGCTCAATTTATGCCAAACAACACACCCATAGTTTAAAMTAAAAACCAAATATTAAAGGGATCCCCGATTAGTTGTAACATTAGACTTTATTTAATAAACATATATTTTAACTCTAAAATAAAGACTGTAAAATACTGTAGACTGTTTAGTACTTATAATTTTTAAACTAAAAGTTTAAAAATATATTACATGGACAGGACCATTTTATTTACACGCAAAGCATTCTGGGTAAATGATGACATGGATAGGTCATTGGTGCGAGGCTGCTAGCGAGCTATATCCACCCTGAAGGTTAATCTTGGACAATATCTGAAGAT
>NW_013952536.1:518455-521106 GCF_001266775.1 Austrofundulus limnaeus
ATCTTCAGATATTGTCCAAGATTAACCTTCAGGGTGGATATAGCTCGCTAGCAGCCTCGCACCAATGACCTATCCATGTCATCATTTACCCAGAATGCTTTGCGTGTAAATAAAATGGCTCCGTCTGTTAGAATATATTTTTTTAAAATTTACAAAACTAAACAGCCTACAGTATTTTTACAGTCTTTAATTTACAGTTAAAATATATGTTTATCAAATAAAGTCTAATGTTACAACTAATCAGGGATCCCTTTAAGCCTTTTAACGTCATTATCATAATTATCTTTGTTGCCACCGTCTATGCTTGGCCTGACCCTTCCCTTTGTGGCGATTATGATATGGCTTCACTTTCTGTGCTATAGTTCCAGCAGCACTCGTCTGATTGGCTGACACCCAAGATCCCTTTCTTCTGTGTGTCACGTTTTGTTTCCTTTTACATGGTTTTACTAAAAAGTCTTTTTTAATCAATCAAGAAGCGGGCAGAAAATAGGCTTTGTCACGGCCAGGCCCGAGGTCGTGTTGCGCCTGCTCTGCCTGGTGACAGGTCTTCAAAAGGGATAAAAAGGGATATTTTGGGGCCAAAACGGGGGTTTCCATGGCACCGGCACTTGTTGCACATGGATCACCATTCTTTGGTTCTGCATGAGATTGAGGTTTCAAAGGGCTGGACAACAAAAATTAGGCCTGGAGGGGAGAGCGGGACTGTGGAGGTAGCTGCCCTGGAGCCCCTGACTCTTTCCTCTCCTAGGGGAAAAGGAGAATAGGAGCCAGAAGTGACAGAACAAAAAGGGGCCTACTAGGTGCTGTCAAATATGCATGAATAAATGACCAGTTGCTCTCTGTGCAGCAAGTTTCAAATCTCCGAACGAAAGACAGACTAAAGGACTCAAAAAGTACAGACCTATTCAGCGAGAAGTGTATTCTTGTTGCGGCTTCCACTTCGTGTAATTAGAGGTTGTTTCATGTAGAATGAGGTCACGTAAACTTGTAAGTTTCTGAGTTTATGTGTGGGAAATGAAACCAGGAAACTTAAACAATAGACTGGCAGTCATTGCAGCAAAGAGGGTTATTATTTTAAACTGTACTGCTCAGTCGAGTGTGTGTTTGTGTGTTCCTGTTTAAATTTGCGATAATTAGGACACCATCAGCTAAACTTGTTTACTATCTTAAAGTTATAAAGACCTTTATTCAACGTAGGTCTGGTTTGCATAATCTGTGCATATGGCATTAAAATACAAATGCATGCATGAACAGCTTTGAGCTGCTCCCACTTCTATAAAAAAAACGTTGTTCACTGCGACTGTGCCGCACCTGGAATTCCTCTAAAATATTATGCATTCTTCTGTGTTTGGGTAAATGACATTATGGGGTCAAGGTTTTTACATGTCATGAGCCCTTTAAGTAATTTGCAATAATTTCCATAGCATCATCACTGCCACCTTCAATAACAAACAAGGTTAGACACACGAACGGGCGCTCAGACTCACACAGTCGGAGCTGAACGCTTGTTGGAGGGCTTCAGCCCAGATAAAAAAGAGTCAAGAAGCAGATTTATTTGTGAGGATTGATAAATATTTAAGGATTTTAATGTGACAAAAGAGGTGCCTATTCCTTGTGATATTCCAACAACAACTTACTGTGTAAAATTTCCAAATATACGGATGAGTGAAGCTGCACATTTATGTTCATCTATTTGAGGTTCTCAGCAATGTGCTGGCAGCCTGTTTAAAAGGTTAACACAGTTGGGATATGTTTCTTGATGGGATTTTATCATGCTAGGCATGCTCTGTTTCCTGATGAATATATTAAAATTATTACTGTGCAAACAGAGTTTCTAATTACTGACCTGCTTGCTATTGTACTGTGCGTTCTGTATGCCCCCTTCTTCTCCATGCCTTGTTTATTTATCTGCACCAGTGAATACAGAATAGTCTATGCAATGTCATTTCCATCCACATGAAAATGATTTTGAAAATGCCAATCTTGCCTATTATACAGTGTAATTACTTGTCTGCTTTTTGATTTTATCACATCTTCAGCCAGTGAGAAGATACTTGGAGAGGCTAAACATCTTAGCGGTGTGTTTCAGCAGATGATTTGCTGTGAAAAAAGAGAGAATAAAAATCAACACTTTGTGAATAAAAGTGCTGGCAGTTTGGTGTAAAGTCAGGGACTGTAATTTATTGAGGTGTTTATGTTCTGCTTATCTCAAAGTAAAGTTATTTAGTTCATTAATGTGGATGTCAATAGACAATTTTGTTGGAATTTAACAAATTTAATAAGCTCAAAAAACATTTAAAGCTTAATATTTATAAAAAATCTTAACTACAATCTTAAAGGAAAGTTTAACATGAATCAGTTTAGAGCAAATACAACGGGACTGCATAATGGTGTGAATTTACCATCTGAATTTCTTAGGATTACAGTGGTGTTCCTATAGCAACCTCAGTGTTTATATCAGCAAAAATGCTTCACACACGCACATTTGCAACAGTTGTTAACTATGAAATGGTCTTTTGGGCAGAAGTAAGACTTTCTTTTGATAGGACATAACTTTTTATGGGCGTTTGAAAATTTGTGTCAACTGTACAAAAAATATAAGGATCTAATCAGGATATTTTTTGGAGTATGTGTAAAGCAATATATATATA
>NW_013952536.1:521172-539393 GCF_001266775.1 Austrofundulus limnaeus
ATATTTATGTTTGTGGTTGTAATGTGACAAAATATGGAAAAGTTCAAGGGGTATGAATACTTTTGCAAACCACTGTATATATATAGTAATGAGATTTTGTGAAAAGTTTATCTTATCGGTTGTGGACAGTTTTTTAAACTACCTCATTTAGGACAAAGAGGCTGAGTGTTAACCAGATTGACGAGCTAACGGCTAGTCTAAGCAGGACCAAGAACAAAGGACTGTTTTCAAACAACTCCCATCTCAAAAAAATTAAAGCATTTAATACAAACTCTATTTTACATACTTGAACGCTACAAATATGTTTACATTACACAATTATTTTCATACAAAAGTAGTTATTTGTAAGAACAAAAAGCCACAGCAGCGCCTAGCTGTAGCACTTTTGATGCAACCAAGGCATCTCTTACTGGAATATCCTAATTTTTCTGTCAATATAAACAGAGATTGTGTTCCTGATGGCGATGTAGAGGTTTATAAAATAGCCATATTTTTCTAAACTGAGGTTGTTCAAAGAGCAGGAAAGATATTAGTTGTTCATAACCATCCCATATAACCAAACTTCTACAAGTCCAAGCTATCACTTAAAATTAAAAAGTAGTAGTAGCTATATGGAGCCTCCCTTTACTCTTTTATTATGAATAGGAACTTGTGTTGCTTATTAGCTTTGCTTTCACTTACAGCAGGTTTTTCAACTTGTCGAGACAAAAAACGTTACTTTTCTATTTCACTTTGACTGTCACTGCTGCACCTTTCTCACCCCATCCGGAGTATGTGCCCATGTGGAGCTCTCTGAATGTGCAGTGAGACGGTGTCATCCAGGTTACCGAAGTATTTGCTCTACATTATGGGAAAGGGCAGCCCTGTTGTTTACTTGTCTGCCTGTAATGTTGCACAGAGGGTTGATCAGGCGAGTTGATAGGAGCTGCAATTTAAAAAGAGGACACTGCAGCTCTGAACAAAAACAATTAAAGGAAAATGAAAGACGGCCCCCAAGGGTTAAAAATAGAAAATTATCAACATGCACGCTGGATTCCACTATCCCCCCCCCCCTCCACCTCACACACATACACACACCACCTCCTGCACCAGCACCCACCCACTCCCCTCAAACTTACTGGGCCTGCATTGTTATGTACGATCAGATCTGCCAGTTCTTCCTCTAAGCTCCTTGTCACATTTTGACTTAATGAAGTGCAACTTAGAAGGGAATTGGGTTCATCATGCTAGTCGCACGATGCTCCCTTGTTGTAGCAAACAGGAGTGGCATGGGACCGAAGCGCTACAGCGCGAGTCGTTATCATTCCGGTCAGTCTGTTTAACACAAAATTAAACAAAGAACTAATTAGTGCCTCATGAATTAATAACTGCACTGTTGCTGAGAAGAAGTTCGGTTGCTGAGGGGAGATATAAAATAAGTAGGAAGATCAGGTTAGAATTATTATGACTTTTTCGGCGGCGCGTGTGCTCTCAAGGTTAGGAAACTTTTCCGAGGATTTAATTCGGAGTCTGTCCTGGTACAGGACTAAAACTTTCTCTGCATTTGTCTGTTTGGATTGTAAGGGGGGGAAAAAATTGTAAGCCTTTCGCTTTAGTTTTCTGTCTTGATATATTGTTGCTCATTACCTGTTCTGAGCTTCTTGTCGTAGCAGTTTTGAAGTCTTTGCATCCCCTTTTTGAAAGTTTTTCTCTAAAGGTTACTCTTACTCTCTAAAGGTTTCTTAGACAGGAAGACGCAGGAAGCTTCTGTTCAAATGTGCTCTGAAAACTGACTTAAAAGATCACAGTGAATTAATTCTTAGAAACAAAAAAAAAAAAAAAGAAAAAAGAAAAAAGGCATAGTCCTGTTGCTCCTATCAAAGACCTTTAGAAACTGTAGTCTCTTCTCTCAGTCATCATCTGTCCCCTCCAGCTGGGATGTGTGGCCCGTCTTTATCTTCACACTTTTCTTCTGCGTATGAAAAGGACAGGAGCGAACGAAAACACTCGTCTTTTTATTTCCGGTCAATACATTATCTTAGCTTTTACACAGCGGATTAGATGAGTCACGTAAACGCAAAAAAAGATTTGTCAGGAATCTTTATGTCGATACAAAAATGGTACATTAAAACCAATTTCTGTGCAGGTTTTTTTAAAACGTTTTTTTTTTTCCTTTGGTCTTTATTCTCAGATGAGGTGAGCTCCGCCGTACGGACTGACTCCCCAGGAAGAGAAAACGAGGTAGGGCAAATCCACAACATGACTGATTACTGTCCCCACCATCTCCCCTGTTCATATCTCCAACAATATCAGGCATCTTCATTAATCCCCGCGGATCAATGTGTCTGGGGGTTGTAAAAATTGACAAATGACTTATTAGAATCCCACCGTTTTATTTTCCAACTGATTAACTCACAGCAACGTTGTACACTATACAGGCTCACTGATGTATCTGTTTTCCAAAGACGTCCACCCCCCCCACACACACACCCTCCCACCCTCACCCCTTCTCTCTGTGTATCTGTCTTACTGTGAGGGATCTGTGCAGAATGAAATGCATAACACTGCCAGGCTCCAACAGCTCAAAACTACATGAACAATAAGGCAGTTTGGACATATAAAAAATGGCCATTTACATTTCCTGACTGTGGGGCACAGCTTGGGTTGACTTGCAATACTTTAAATACAAATAACACATCAACAAACACAAAAGCGATCCTTTAGAAAACTGGAGCTGCCACGCAGTGGAAGTAATGAATCGTATTTTGTCAAACGTGGTGTCTCGGTTTTACAAGCCCGTGTGCCAAGTTCTAATTCTCTGGGTTTCGCTGTTCTGTTAATTGTATCTTGATCTTTTATTCCTGCTTTATGTCAGGATGTTGTTGCAGCTTCATCCCACATTCTCATCTTGACAAAATAATATCATTTTTCCACTATGTGGCATTTATTACTGCAAGACATTAGACACAGACATCTAAGTACCAATGACATCCGCCAAATTAACAAGAGTATAAAACCTTTTGTTGCTGAAAAAAAACCTGCCTCTGTACAATTTGACTCTCGAGAGGACACTAATGACTTGTGACTTGGAGAAACTGGGTTGCTTTTTTTTCCCCTCCTCTCTTCGTGAGATGAAACCTTCTGTGCTAATGATGTTAGCTGGTATGAGCACAATGCTGATGTGGGAGTCTGTCATGAGGATGCACACAACAGCCCTTGCCCCTGGCCTCCTATAGTCAAGAGGGATTCAAACATTCAGATGTGACAGTCTGGGCTGTCTCATGTCAAACCAGAGACCCTCGCTATCACTGGGAGGTGGGACGGCCGTGAATCGAAGCTCCTTTTTGTTTCTGCTGGTGTCACTCACACCCCAGAAAGAAGACACACTCCGTGCATCAATCAGCGCTCCAGATTCAGGCCCGGCGAAACTTCCTGCAGCGTGATGACGACACCTTTCACAGATTCCCTCTCAGATGGAGTAACTAGTAACAACGACAGGGTCGAGTCAGCGATGTGACGTGTCCTCCTATATGAGCGCTCACACAAAAGATCGTTGTGAACAAGTTTCTGAAGCAAACTTAAAGCAGCAGTTCAGATCTGTTGACGTGGGGGTTCTGAATAACCAATTTACTGACTTTGAACAATGGAAGAGAGTTCAATTCTGACCATTTTGATGAGCTAATGGCTAGTGTGAGTGAAGTAAAATGCTTCTATCTCAAATGAACTTGGATGTCGTAAACTTTACACTGGCAGAAATATTAATTTCCAGGCTCATATTTCAACTCTATACCACAATCAAGTAACTAAATGCTGTATATATCAAAATATAAATTTGACTTTGCATCATATTCTTAAAATTGTCCTCCGTCTCTTTAAGAACCTCCTGTCATTTATGACCAGGGTTCCCAAAGATCCTTAAAAAGTCTTAAAAGGCAATGAATTTGTCAATCCAAAAATAAGGACTTGATTAGCCTTTAAAATGTCTTAAATTGATATTTTGAGGTCCTAAAAATGTTAACACATTTTAAGTAGGCTGGTTGTAAATTGTCTCAAATATTAAAATAATTGGTAGCGTTTATGTTATTTTTTTTATAATTTACAGAATTTTTCTCATAGCTATTTGTTCTGTGTTAAAATAAACATTCAAGTAAAATTGTCACCGTTTTTTTTCCGCATTTTTATTTATTGTGAAATAGGTCTTAAATTTCGTTTCAAGTGGCATTAAAGAGGTCTTAAAAAGTCTTAAATATAACTCCTTAAACTGTAGGAACCCTGATGACACTCCCACTTCAACACATCTTCACAACAATGCTTCGGGGGAGGGGTACTCTGTGGGGCAGGAGCTGGGCTGCAGACTGAGTTCCAGGAAGGAGCTATGTACAAATAGGCGGTGCTTTGTACCAGCAAGAGTTTAGGCAGCTCCACAGGAGAATCAAGGATTTCTCAAACATGCATGAATGAGTGAAAGCAACACTCTGGGCATGTTTTTGATGAGGGAATGACATTATAACATGGTATAAAAAAGTTGATTTTGCATTATACCCTTACCCCTTTAAGTTATTTGCAATTGCAAATAGTGGCAGCAGCAGCTAGCCCTAACATTTCTGGTGCAGCCTGGAGCACTTCTGATGAGAATATCTGAGTATTTCTTCCAGAAAACTCATATAATGCTGAGCTCACAGTGGTAGAAGCTACTAAAAATGTTTGAGTTATTAGAAGATGGCAACAATTCTTTGGTCTAAAGCCAGGTTTATGGTTGACTCGTTGAATAACAGTGACTCAATCAAGCCGCTCGTGTGTTGGCTCCATGTGGTGTAGCGGCGCCGGGTTGTGCACCTCCAAAATTTTGTAAATCTGTATGGGCTACGCAGTCTATTCAAAAAGTTTGTTTGTCCATTCAGGATTTCCTCTCTCTTTTTACAACATTTCACAAGTTTTTAAGTGTACTGCCACATGTCTTCATGGAGTATACTGCACCAATGTAAGCATCAAGTATAAATGCCTTACACCACTTGCTCTGGCTGACATTCAAAACAACGATTATAGCCAAGTCTTTAGACTTCGCCCAGACTGGCCATCAGCTTTTTTCTCATGCCAGAATGAAACTCCATTCCTTTTTATTCAAAGAGCCATCTCCAACAGGTAAGATACTGATTGCTCATAGCCTCCCCCCCCACTTTAGAAGATCTGAACTGTTGCTTTAAATGAGATTCAACACGAGTGCAGAGTAATACTCCTTGTCTAACCACAAAACAACAACATAACTGAGCACAGTTAGTTTAATTGGCTTTTGTTGTGTGTTAATGAAACTAATCATGAAGGCCAACTGGCTCTAATACATGCCTGCTATGACACACACACCCCACCCCCCTTGTGGCTCCCACTGACTTTTCTAAAAGATGGAGTTCCTCTCTTAGACAGCACATGAAAAAAAAATCAAACCACCAAAATGGTTTTCATTGGTTAGAGTGATAATCTCTGGGGACTTCAAGGCTTTTAATTGAGCTCACGGAGAAGAAATTTGTATGACTGCTTGCCAACAACATTGGTGTCTCCTTTTTACTTCTCCCTGATCTCGGTGAAAGATCTGGCAGCTTGTGTATTATTAGTAAACGAAATAACGATCAGCCTGACAATTTATATGTGTTCTGAAGCCTTCAACTTGTAGATCTTTATAAAAAAAAGCATCAAGTAAATTTGATAAGAAGCACTCATTTTTTGTTTCTTTAGCGTTTTATTACTTTCTTAGAATTTATGCAAAGAAGGTCAGTGATGTAGTAAGCCAGAGTTCATTCAGTCGTGCATGAAAGCAAATAAAGCCACAGTCCGCCGCGGGAAAAATAACTTTTTTCTAAGAAAAAAAGCATCAACTCCTGAGATTCAGTTCAGTATTACTGTGTCAGTCAGGTTGTTCAGTCACAAATATGAGCCGTTCTGATTTTCTGCCCCTTTTTCCCCCATCTCCTCCACTTATTTTGTCGTTTAGATTTTCTCAGTGAAAAGCAGGGGCTACATGGAAACGGCAGCCCTGTGTAAATATTTATGATGTAACATCTCCATGTGAATAGACTTTCTTCCCAATCCATCCATCATTACCGGCATATCATGAAAGCCCACCTCCCGGCGGTGGCTCAGGGCCTTTAGGAAGCTCAGACAGGAGTGGCGTGTCCCCCTCTCATTCAAAGTATTTGTTTTTCTTTTGACTGGGGGCAGCCCAGCTGTGAGGGCATTTCATGTGTCAGCCGCTCCACTTTCATTCCTGGCTGACTTCAAAGCTTGTTTCAGCCTTTTGTTTCTGTGACGTGGCCGCTGGACCTGAAAATGCCCAAACAGAAAAATGTGTTGTAGGTCAATTTACAGAGTTGTGCCCGTGGAAAAAAAAAAGAAAAAAGAAGAAAGGATTATTTTTTATCAAAACATAAAACCCTGGTTACTGCCTAACCAGTCCTTCTGTACATGTTGTCTACATATTTATTTATCAGACCGTGGAGAAGAATGAAACTTGGAAATCATAGAATAAAAAGGGTACAAGGAAATAAAATATCACCTGCTGCTGAGAGGTGAAGGCAAATGATCGTGTTTTTGCCTGTGTTTATGTGTCTGTTAGCAAAATATCTCATAAAACACTAAACATTTTTTATGAAACTTACAGAAAGTAGTTAGTGTATTAACAACTAAAAATGATTACCTTTTGGAGTCAGCTTGATTGAAGTTGGCTATCACAGCTAACCAACTTTAAAAAAAAACACAAAATTGCTCAAACTTAGTCAGTTTTGCAGATAATGAATTCAAATTTTATGATGTAGTAGCAGTGATTGACCCACATAACCTGTTTTGAGTACTAACAGATTGTATAAGATTTAGTTTAAAATTTTCCCATTAACTATTTTGAGTCAATTTTGCATGTCTGTTAGCAAAATATCCCATGAACCACTGAGTAATTTTTTATAAAACCTTCAGGATATAATCATTGCATATATCACTATGACTGATTAACCTTTAGCGCCAACCTAATTCAAGATGACCACTACAGCCCACTCACTTTACAAAACACAGAAATGGCTATAATTCAGTCCGTTTTACAGAAAATGGGCTGAAATTTAGTGTGGTTGTAATTAAGGGTCATTCACGTCTTGTACTGAGCTACTCACTGCGCAAGATCTTTGCTGCAAACTTTAACATTAACTGTTGGAGTCCACGCTCTGTGTTAGCAAAATATCTCCAAGTCAAACTGTCAAATTTTAATGATACTTTCAGAAAGTGTTTAGTGGATGTACATCTATAACTGATTCAGTCAAAACATCTGGGACAGCTCATTGACATTAGTTGACACATTTGTCTATTGCTCAGTCAATTCCACTACATTGAGCTAAAATATAATGTAGTAGCTGAGAGTCATTTCTGTCACATACATTTTGTGATATTACATGAGATTTCACATGCTTATATTAAGGATGGTCTAAAATGGCTACACTTGAAATGGTCTTAGTATAAACGTTTGTGTAAAATGCAGGCAGTGATACTCATTTCTTTCATAAATGCTAGGTGTTTATATATATATACAGTATATATATATATACACAGTATATATATATATATATATATATATATATATACAGTATATATACATATATATATAATTATTTTTTATTTTATTTATTTATTTGTTTATTTTTTTTTGTGACACAGAGTTTAGGAGGTATTTTGAAATGATTTGCTCCCATTAGGATAAATCAAGCTTATGGACAGACAGTGTATCTGCTAGGGCTTGTGCCTGCACAATATTTAGCTTGTGCAACATGTCTTCTTCGGTACAAACAAAGTAGACTGAAGAATCTATTTTTCAAGCCCGACAGTCTGTAAGAATGCAAAGGTGCAGTAGATTTATGAGCTTGTGTGTTTGCAGAAGTAGGTAAGTCTGCTGCCTTACCTAAGTGGATTACAAGGTTTTAGGCTTTTCTCCTTGCACAACTTATCGGCAGAAAATAGGCGTTGCAGACGCTAGCGAAATATTGCCAACCTGACTCTCATAACATTATCATTAGCCATGGAGGATTGCTGAAATGTGATTAATACATCACCATTTTGACAGAGTGAGCCTGAAAAGGTAATATGGATTATTACAATGGCTGTAGAGCTCAATACCGCCATCCAAGTTTATCCATTTATCTGCAATGATGAGACTCTTTTGTGTTGTACGGCATTGGAACATCTATCTAAATAACAAAAGATATCTTTCCCATACACAGTTGTTGTGCTGTTAATATTCAGTCCATGCAACAATGCACATGGGAATTGAGTGCTGAGACAAAACTTGACTCAGAACGGGAGGAAAGTCCATAGAACATTATGAGCTTTATGAATCGATGTTCGAGCCTCTAGTACTGGCCATTTCTTCCTTGGCTTAGGTATCTGATTACCTTCAGACAAAAATATTGCTCCTGTACTGTTCAATTACAACTGGTTGAGTGCTGAATGATGCAATTCACCGCCTAAGAGGTATTTTTTTTCCTTTCTTTTTGTGTACACTTTGTGTGTGTTTCATCTCGCTGGCCTTGGATGATACACTCTGAATAAATGCCATTTTTCTGTCGTTTCAAGTGCCTCTTTTCTCTCTGCATTCATTCAAGCTTTCAATACCTTTTCTCCCCCTCTCTTCTCCTGTCTCTCTTTTTTTCCACGAGCAGGAGGGTTTTACTTTACTCCTTTGTCATCCTAATTGATTGCATTAACCTTTTGAGTATTGAATTTCCTGTGCATCATGCCGAGCACAATGTGGAATATTATCATAATCCTTCCAAGTAATGGACACAGGGCAATCAACAATGCTTTAGGAAAAGTACATCTTTGAAAGATGGAGCATCGTATTATTTTCAGTCCAAAGACTTGGATGTGGTAAGATTGTTGAGCTTTGGGAAAGTTTGTCAATAAATGAAGGATGTCTGGGTTCAAGAGGCTGTGCCTATAATGTAAGAACATTAGGCGAAAGTTTGTGATTTTTCTGTTTACTTGTTGAAAAAGATCCACAGAAAAATAATATATTGCTTGAATGGTGGGGATTTTTATACAATATTTATTTTAGTGTTTTGGATGTATTTCTAGTAATCTGAGGAGTTTAGCTCAGTATTAGTGTCTGTAGCCACAGGTGGCTTTTACATGATGTATTCTTTTCTGCTAAACCTTAGATCCAAGTTGTTCCACTAAGTTGTAAAAGCAGATGATACTAAGTTACAGCATTTAACTAACCAATTAAAACAGAAATGTTTTTACATTTCAAGCCAGTAGCTAAGCTAATGTTGAAATTTGTGGACTAAGCTTATAAAAAAAAACACTGAGTCATCCATCTTTGCCAACTTAAAGCATAAAGCAGTACATGGAAAATAAGTCTTTTATCTTTTCTGAGAATTATTGTTGCCTAATCTCTCATTTTATAATTGACTCTCTGATAATGTCCTTACAGAAAATCCAGTCTAATGTCTTCCTGCCCACAGTAATACATATCTTTTAGAAATCTGTTCCAACTCAACCCAAGACGAAGCATTCAGGGCAATGAATGGAAATAAAACAAAATAGATTTTTGTACATACAAAATATTAGCCCAGCATGAAAATAAATTTGAAATGTCTCACTATTTGTCTTTAGAGACTTATGGTGTACTTTTATGTTAGATCCAGAAGGTCTGGCAATCAGATCCTGTTTACTTTGTTTAGTCAGTAAAATAGTTTTATGATGAATCAAGGAAGATGTTCAACTTTTTGTGTAAACTCAATATGAAGAGCCTTAGGGTGTCCAGAAAAAAAAAAAGATTGAAATCTGTTGATCTAAAAGGTTCTCAGAGAGGATTTTGATCTTTGTTCAGTTTATTGTCAAAATTATGAAAGAATACTATAAGAAATGAATTATTGAGAGGAGCCTTGTTTTTCTGTCTAGTTTTCAGATAAAATTCAAACAAGACCCAAACATTTGAGGGTGTACTAATTTCAGTTTTTGCACATTAATGAAAAGGGACGTTGTGTATGGATAATTTTGAAAAGTCAGCATGAATGAGTGTAAAAGTCAAGGTAAGTTTGCTATTTCCCTAGACAAGGACTTTAATCTCTTTACCTATTAAGGATGGAGGTTGCTTTAGTTGATTGTTGTTGTTTTTTTTTCTGAGACCAACAAGAGCAAGTATATTGGTTTGTTATTTTGTGCTCTCTCTACCCAGAATGATATGAGTGTGGAAGGACTTTGAAATAAATTTAAACAGGCATCACTAGTATAGTCTACAGTACTGCACCTTAGCTACTTCAATAACATTAAGGCCCCCAAGCCTAAAACCTACAGAAGACACTCCAAGGATAACAATGCAATAATAGCCTGTTAACAAGGTCGGAGGTAGCCTATTGAGTTTAATCTGTTGCTGTAGCTGTTCTATTTAAACATAATAGTAAAGGAATAAAAAGTAGTTTATGTTGCAAGACCAATGTAATACCCATAACTGTCTTATAAAGGCTTAATGTCAGAAGGCTTTAGGGGAAGTGTCAGCTGAATAACACTGATCAGCCTTGAGCTTGGGAATTAGAGACAGCAAATCTTTTCACATAACGTGGCAACTCGGAGAGTTTACCAAGATGCAGGTGGACTGCAACTTTTTGCGAAGCAGTTCTGTTACGTCCATGGTGCTGATATTGTGTTCTGCTGGACAAAAACATGGTAGTAGGCTGCATTTAGACAACAACAATTACGCTGTGTGTAGCTACACATTAGTGGCAAGGCAAGATGTAATTTATTTGCAGTGAGATGAAATGTTGTTGGTCATCTACAAACAGTTTCAGGGCCATGTATGTTTAAGCTTTCAACCACCTACTTGCAGTTCTGGCGACTTCTACAGACTGTGGTATGTTTCTGTGTAAACACTATAAATTGATTAAAGTTATTGACTGGTGAAAGACAAAAAAACTGTTATCCCGTTTCTATGGGAATGACCTGCATTAGCTTGCCTGTGTTTGTATACTCAAGCAAAAAAAAAAAAAAGATGCAATTTATATCAACTCTATTATACTTTTCAGCACAAATAGGGAAAAATCAATTGAAATAAGCTTTTATGCACAGACAGATGCTAGTTTTGATCAATAGTATTCTCACAGACATGCTGCCTTTGAGTTTGATTGAGGCCAGGTTGCACAAATCTAGCTGGCGCTGTTCAGGAGCTGCATAGAAATGCAAATATTCCGAGGGAAAAACGCTTCCCCATTTGGGTACATCTTTAGGTACCATTCACCTAAGTTTTATTGATCACAGCAGAATCTTGTGATTAAGCGAGGGTGTGGGTCAAAAAATAAGTCAAGGTCAGTCAACAGCACAAAGCCTAATCCTGTCCATCTTTTGTATTCAATCAAGCGTCACTAGTATTCCACTGGGATGGTGTGTGCCCTCAGCATATGGAAACGAAGGGCCCTCAGTTCAATTATACCAGCACATCGAGCATCAGAATATTGACATATTTCTGTATTGTGAAAATGTCATGGATAACGATCAACTTGTTCACCAGAAACTGCTTTCAAAGAAACCCAAGATTTGGAGGCAAGACGGAGAAAGTATTGAGTTTGTCGACTTGGTATAAGGTCAGAATACTTCCAGATAGTGTATGTGGGTTTGATGCATGAGAGCTTTTGTTGTTTTGCTTCTTTTTTCTTTTTTCTTTTTTTTTCAAGGCAATGATTATCACACATCTTTTGCCACGCAGTGTTTGCTCAAATAATGTATATCTTATTATGAACCAGGTGGTTTGCAAAGGCTGCGATAAGTGGGTTGAGGGGGTTGCACAACAGATCTTGTTATGCTCAGTGATCACGATTAATTTCATTTGTCATCAGCTGGTTGCACAGAGACAGACTTTACCCACTGATAAAACAATGGTAAAAGTTAAGGAATATGCATTTCACTTCAATCATGCAGAGGTCTAATGGTAATAGTTAGGGAGGCAAAGTCATTTTAAAGTAGATCAGAGTTCTGTGTTATATTCAGGTTTGGTTAAAATGTTATGAAGAAAAATATGTAACCTGGTGAAAACAGCTATTTGGACGGCTTCACTGTAGAGAAATAGAGTTTAATTTTCATTAAATAGGCAGGCGATCAGGATTTTAGTGGATTCTTGTTATCATCAAACAACTTCAATCTAAAAGAAAATCAGAGCATTTTATTTAAATATTATAGTGGTTTTTTTTTAACTTTTACGTTGCTGTCCTTGTTGCATTTTATAATTATTTGAATAGAATTTTAACATAAGTTTCAGGCACAAATAGAAGCAGCTAGTTTAGCAATTGTGGTGCAGCCTAGGGCACTTTTATGAAATATTTTTATAATAACTGATTTAAAAATTCAGCTGTAATGTAAACATTAAATGAAATTAATCTTCTTTTAATCTTGTTTACAGATTTTTGTTAGCAATTAATTTTGATTTTATTCACATTCGAACTAGCCATTAGCCTTGTTTGTATGCACATTTTGAAGTATTGTAGTTGAAAAGGTTGATAGAAACGACAAAATCCGAAAAAAATCGTCCTCAATTTTACAAAAATGTTTTTACGCTTGCTTGAGGTAGTTTTTGGATTTTTCCGAAAAATAGTTAATGCTCAAAGTAGGAGAAGGAAACACATTTGATGATAGGTTCTGACATAGCAAACATTTACCTCACATGATTGGTCAGCTGTTCCCGCCGTTGATGCCTTCCTGGACATTCCCGTAACGCGAAGAGAATCACATTTTTTGCCTCTATGTCTCCGGACAGAATGTAAAATGGCCAATACTAATTATGACAGAATAATTACATCTTGCCCGACAGCAACTCATTCCTGAAAACTTCTCTCCATTGTCCCAAGATGTGTGGACCTTACTAGTTTCAACCTCTACTTCCTGTTTATCACAGCTTTGCGTATTGTCAAGGTCTGACATAATTGCGTTTGTGTAGCCTGGTTGTTTCGCTCCAAAATTGCTGATGGAAACACGCCTGATTTGCATTAATTTTTGCAACATTTTAAACGTTTGCTCAAAATTCACATTACAGTTGGATGAAAACATGGCTGTTGAGTCTTTAAAGTTGTCAGAATTTAACCTTTTTTTTCTCTCCAAGCTGTGGTTGTTCAACCATTTATCTGCAACAGGTAAGATATTAGTTGTTCGTAATCACACCACATAATCCAACTTTAAAAGACCAGAACTGTCTTTAATCAAGATTTTTCTTGACAGATCAAAAATAAAGCTTTTCTGTCATTTACAAAACCTTAATAGCTCTAAAATTAGCACATCTCTACTTCAGAAACAAGGTCTAGAAACTGCAAGCAAACTAACTTAACATAATGATTTTTTTTTTACAAAAACTCTTTTCATAATGGTCTTAAAAGTGAAATTATTTCTTTTGTTTTCTATTTCAGTAAGTCTGAGGTAACGCTTGAATTCTCAGTCTTTTTTTAATCAGCACCAGCTTTGGACAGAATCTTAATTGTTCTAATCTGGTTACCTCTTGCTATTTTCAACAGTTCCATTAGAAAACTCCCAGCCTCCCCGCTCCGAGTCTCTCCCTTCACCTCCCACACCCTCTACCCCCCATCTGCCCTGACCTACATGGTAGTCACATGGCCCTGGCTCCCTGGCTTGGCATTTTATGGAAAATCTGCAGGAGATAAAGCCACGGGGTTTAAAGTGTTATCCCTGCCTGTCCTTTGAGAAGGGCTAAACACTGAATGAGGTGTTATTTCATCAATGCTGTTGGACACACACCGGCACCAAAGAGGATATCTCCCCCCTCCTCCTCAGTTTGATTGGATTTAGTAGAGTGTCACCACTGTGACTTTGTGGGATTTCTCTTTCCCTGCCACTGTCTTCTGCACACTCGTTCAGGTTATTTACTTTACTTGTCCAGAAAATGGACTGTGATCTGCGGCTTACTGGCGAAGCTACGGGAGAGGCAAGTGCCTTGTGGTAGTCAAGATGCACCGGATAGCCACGGCGGCGCTTCGTTCGCCTGCGTCGGGCTTGCTTTTCTCCCTCGCCGGTGCTGAGGGCTTAGTTTTGCATTGTGACCGAGTCCCCTTCACACTGTTGTCTGCCTGTAAATTTTCTGCTGCCCTTGCTGTTCAGCCAATTACAGCAAAAGAGCTTTAGCGATTTTTTTTCTTACCTCCTCTCCCTTCTACAGTATGTCTCCTGGTGTATATTTATTTATATATTTATTTAACAAGCAAATGACAAGCATCGCTGAAGGTTAAAAAAATGCTGAATTTCACTGTGCATATAATGCCAGTTTTTTTATAGCAAAACTAATCAATACAAGGCAGCTTTGTCTTGTGAAGAACAAACACGCACGCAGCAGAATGAAGCAGCTTCTGTGCCTGTTGCATTGAAATTTTGGAATATTTTGCAGTGATTTTTAAATATATGTGGCAGATTGTGAAAAGTCACACAACTATTAGGATGTTTTTCCTAAAAAAACAAGTGCTTGTGCATTTTTTGCCAATTATTTCAATATAAACTCAGTAAAATTGCCTCAAACAAACATTTTCTTTGAACTTGTTGCTTGACCTCACCAAAAACATAAAAGCAGATAAATTTATCCTGGTTATCCCCAATTTACAGGTCAGATGGTTTATCTCTCTGCACCTATTTTAGCTTTTATGTCGTCAGCATCTTCTCTGTCCTCCTGACATTAATCTGCTCTGTCCCATACTGTCAACCTTAGTGCTCATAGTTATAAATTCAGTAATTGGTTTAGATGTATACATCCTTAAGCCCTTCAACACAGTATTGTGATGCGATGTGCTCCAGTGTGTCCACCAGATGCCCCTTTCTGGTGATCTTTTTTAACTCGTTTTGTTTCCTTTCAGCTAAAACGTGACACTTGGACCTCGAGGCAACAGGACGACTATCAGTGTGTTGTCAAATGTAATGAGCCACAAAAACAGTTAAAGAATGCATCTAGAGTGCTTTGCCATGTTGCGTTCTGGTGAGAGCAAGTGTCTTTCTTAAAATACAGAATAAGATAAGACAGTCGGAACCGCTTTGCATCACTGTGGTGACTGGTTCTAGTAAGGCTGCAGCTATAACGGACGGGGCGCGAGCAGCCTCACAAAAGCTCCTTCTGCAAACCAAAAAGCAACATCACATGGATTTTTATTGTTCTATCGCTCATAAAAAAACAAAACCAGAAGTTACACAAGTGATAATTGTGCATAAAAGCAGTGACACCACAAAATGCAGAGTGTTCCAAAACAAGAGAGCAGAAGAATAAAGAGCTCTTTCCACCAGTGTGAAGTCGGCCACGCCTAGCAGTGGGAACGGAAAGCAAAACTGCTTAATGTGACAAAATAAAGACAGAAACACTCCAAGGGAAAGTTAGAATTAGGATCCTGAAAGATTTATGCCTCCATTTTATTTATAATTTGTTTTCTTTTCCTTATTGGAATTGAGTTGCAACTGAATATTTGATGAACACAGCCTAGAAGGATGTTATGTCAGCAAGGAAACAAAAAAAAGTAAAGAGAAACAAGCAAGAAATGTATTTAGCAAAGTTTGCGCTTTGGAATAAACTAACATGCCTTTGCTTTCATAAGTGGCTTGTTAATTGAATGTGGGGGGGTTGGGGGTGGGGGAGTTTGCTATCTGCAGGTTGTGCTGAGCCCTGGCGAGGCTAGCTGCGCCTTTCCATATGCACTGCGCTGAGTGCTGGGTACTCTCTGTGCACAGAACACCATCTGCATTTTGCTGTTAACGCGTCTTCATATCCAAGGGAGGATTAGGAGAAAATCCCCAGGTTTTTTTCAACCAGTTGACAAATATCAGATTTGTCTCGAAAAAATTAGCTCCATCTATATCTCCCACCATATGACACACAAAAAAGATTATCTTTAATACCCAGCCAGCTTGGGTGTGGAAAAAGCAGATTAAAGTTTCAGTTTGGTCATATTCTTACAGCCACTTCAAGTGTGGAACTGCCAGCATTACACAGACCTCTTCACAAAGAGCCCCCACACACCCACACCCCCCCAAACTTTACCTTCTAGAAGCAAGATGTCTGCCTTGAAATAATTAGACATCATGCTTAAATAATTCATCATTTCCCAGTCAGTCTTTCTCTTCTAGGTGTCCTTTAAATAGACAGATTGAGCTGCCAAAGGGGCTAAAGTGAATAACAGCAGCAGGTGCCTTTTCAGATGGAGCTTTGTAGTCCACAGAGGGTGCTGAGCTGTTATTTTAGTGGCCCACTGGTAAGGAGCAGGGGGTGGCTGGGAAATGGACCTAACAGCTGACCTGAGACCTCCGAGCTGTCCTGTTAGCGCTATTTACTCTGCTAAACATTATCATCAATAATTCCTAGAATAATTCGCCTTTGCTGAGCTGGAAACAAGAAATGCAGCCAGGTGAAGACAAGAAGGCGAAAATATTCAACTTATTTCCCACTAAAACAGTTTGTGTCCTAAAAATACCATAAGCTCCTCTGACCCTGAAGGAGGTCATTTATGTCAGCAGTGGCAGATTGTAAGGCTGGACACGCATGATTATTACCCATCAGCGTGCATCAGAGGGATTTAAACATTTGAGTACTGTACAATGCTCTTTAAGCCTCTGTTAAGTCACTGTGTTCTTCCTGACCATCTCAGTATCAAATACATAATCGTCATCTGCAGGAGACAGAGCTGAAGGCCTAAGGCCCTACCTGGTGTCCTGGATGTCAACTCCTCTGCTTCCGCTCAAGACCACTGCCCCACCCAGAGGTTGCTTTATGAACACAGGAGCCCCATAAATGAAATTAAGGTGTCAATTAGTCAATTATGGCATAATAACTCTGAGGGCAGACATTTAGAGACAAAGAGAACCTCAGCTAAGTTCATTTCCTCCAGCCCAGGAGCCGAGCGCTTGGCACACGTCACTCCCCACCCAGACTCGCTGAACAAGGGCCCCAGTGCTCTCCCTAATGTTATTTTCCCCTGGATATCTTTTTTGATCAACAATTTTCTTTCATGGGTTTGTTTTTCAGATGCAGGGACACACTTTTTCTCTCCCCAATTTGGCTAGGGAGAATTTTATAATTTAGTAATTAAAATCTTTGTTAGGCTTTAGAAATTGCAGCTAATTGAATTTAATGGGAAGATGAATTTCAATTTTATTTGATTAGCAGGACCCCTGGCATAGGTATTTATGGAAAAAAAACTCAACAAAAATATGCTGTGTGGGCTAAGATGGCATAATAGAATTACAGATAATCGGATTTTGCCGTCATGAATTTCACTCTAATTTCACTATAATTTTCCATTAGATAGCTGGTTTACAAATATTTGCTCATCTGCGATGGGAAAGGCTATCTGTCTAAAATGATTACCGAGCGAGCCTTCAGAAATATGTCCCCCTTTTTTTTCCTCCTCCCTTTAAAACCAGATTGCGAGGGATCAAAATTAGGAAGATTGCATTATGGATGTCTGCATCCGGGAGAGCAATGGGGGAGATATGATGATTACGACCGGGGGATGAAAGCAGTGTCAAGAAAAATGTATGACTGAAAAAACATAGGCCTGTTTCTATCTACTGAAATCTCTGCTCTCAGCAAAGTGCCTCCCTGCAACATGCTATATCATGATTCATAAACCATCAACAGTGCACAAAAGAAAGAGTGTTGACATACAAATATACCTTATGCTTCATGCAAGTGTGAGATGTTACCATAATGCATAGACAAGTGTACAGTTCACAAGTATGCACAGTTACAAAAATCCTACTGGAAACTTAAGATTCACCATCTTGACCAGAGTGCGGTGTTTTGTCATCGTCGTTATTCTAGCTTTACTTGTGTGTAACTTTTATTCTTCAGCTCCCACTCTGCCTCAAAATAAATATATAATAAAATGTAAACAGACGTGAGAGGGAATAAAATTCCACATCAGAGACAACCTCGACTGGCATCAGGTTGAACTCGTGTTGAGTCCCACTTTAAAAAGCCCTGCTTCAGAATTAAGCGTTTACTCGTTCAATTTCCTGCCAATTTTCACACAACATGACGGTGAATATCAAGAATAAACTTGATCCTCGGCGAGCTGAAAAACACAAACTCATTTAATTTGTTGTTTTCAAGTGATGACACTGTAAAAGTTGCTCCACTACACACACACACACACACACACACACACAGAGAGAGAGACACACAAACGTTCACTGGCATAAAAACTAATCTACAAAACAGTAGTTACTGGAGTAAAACAAGACATTTCAAA
>NW_013952536.1:539658-544941 GCF_001266775.1 Austrofundulus limnaeus
ACACACACACACACACACACACACACACACACACACATCACCTGTACGTTGTCCAGCTCACACACTCCTCTCCGCCCTATTTGCTCAGTCGCTTCTTGCCCCGAACCTCCAGAGACGGCGAGAGGGGCTCTAAAACACAATCTGACTTTCGGCAGAGGTCAGATTTCTCACTCGGCATGTCTCTGGGCTTTGGGCACAAAAGCCACTGAATTCACATCTTTCAACTGGGCCACGGCTTTTGTCCTGGGGAATGGAGGACGCGGGAGTGGGCCCTGCAGCCGACCAGCCCCTCCTGGAGTGCACGGTCAGGGGCAGCCAAACGTCTGGCCCTGGCGGCCCTTTGACTGATGCGCCCCGACCATGTCACACGCACAGCAGAGCGCGCGCACACTCACACGCATAAACACTCCACTTTGCCCTCAACATTTTCCAGCACGCACCAAACAATACCCACGGACCACATCAAACGAAAATCCCCACGGCTCTTTGAGAAAAGTAATGGTTTCACCCCCAAAGATGGCAGCTCGGGGGCCAAAGGGCTGTAATGCTCAGATGACAAACCTCTCTCAATTGTGGACATTGTTGAATGAAAATTACTCACCCTGAACACCATAATATATGTAAGTTTTCTTCCACTGACCAATGTGAGGCCCTTTTAATATCAACTAAACATAATATTTTATGGTAAAGCTTACTGATTTTAGCTTTATGAAGAGTAAGCATTCTGTGACCTTGTGGTTTTAAAGTAATGGGCCATGCGTGCATTAGGTCTTGCCAAATAGCCAAACAAAATACTTAGTTTGAGCAATTTGTGGTGGATAAAGAGCACGTCTGACAGTTCACAAAAGGTGGTTTCAAAACCTTTACGAAAGACCGTCTTTCTTGTTGCCAGATCAGGTCAAAAACAAGTTTGTGACTATTGAAAATAAAATGAAAGAAACGGAGCGGTATTGTTTACTGTACAATGTTAGAGTGAGGGTGGAGCCTGCAGAAACCCATTTTTTAAGGACATTTTTGTTGGCAAAGAAGGTGGAGACAAAAGTTTTTTTTTCTCCATTAACCGGAATGAGTCATCATAATTTCAGAATCACCCAAAACCTGTTTTATGTACTGTACATACTTTGCACTCTTTTAACAGCCCTCAGGAACTGAAGCCAGCACTGTGTATCACTGTATTATGGTTCACACAGCCATAAACGGCTTCATTTCCTCTTTTTTCCTTTAACCCGGTAAACGCTAGTAATACAACACCTTTATTGTGGGGGGGAGGGCTGTGGGAAAACAGAAATATATAGTTTCCTTGAAAAAAAAAGTAGACTTTGATATTTTATGTCGCTCTGTAAATTCCACATTCCTGACACGGAGCCATGTTTAGAGTGCATGGCTTTATGTACAAATGGTCCAGAGGCACTTTGCATGTCACTGCGGAAGAAACTGCCAGGCAAATAAGGGGTTTGTCTTATAAAGTATTCATTGTCACCTGGTAACGGCCGTCATTTATCATTTCACCTGAAATTACAATGAAAACTGATAGCTTATCAGAGGGAACGAAAGGAGAGAGAGATGGTCTTTGAGGGAGAGGAGCAAAAAAATTGAATAAAAGAGAGAGAGAGAAAAAAGTAAATTATGAAGCACTGAAAGGGTGCGGATCGCTTTTTCGCGAGAGAAGTGAAAGAGTTATTTGAAGTTATATTTTTGTCATATGGATCTAAAATTCACACGTCTTCTCGCGGACGTGTGAGAAGAAATGAGACTTTTTTTTACTTAACGTTGATGAAATAAAAGCGTGAATTATTAGAAAACTGTGAGGGTATTCTTTCGCTGATGATGTACAAAAACAAGTCAAATTTGCTGCTGCTTTAATCGCACTCTCTTTCATGTGGGGCGATCAGTCTGAAAGCTTTAGCCCGACAAAAGTATGAAATATTTTATTAAAGGAGTGATCTTTCCCAACACATAAACCACACCCCTCCTTATTTTTTCTTTTCTTTTTCTTTTTCTTTTTTTTTATTTGTAAAGTGTACTTCTCCCCTTCATTTGAATAGAGGCAGTGGTGGCTCCACCCCAAGAGAGTTGAAAGGCTAGAAGACCACAAAGATGGAAAGGCCAGCCCACTGAGGGAGGGAGAAAAAAAACTGCTCCGGTTCCTCTGCCATAATTTCCTATCAGCCTATTCAGACAACATCACCAACAGCTCGCTCTGTGCGTGTGTGTGTGTTTGGGAGCGAGCAGAGAGAGCGCCAGAGAGAGAGAGAGCGAGAGAGCGAGAGAGACAGAACAGGGAAGGGGGAGGCACCATATTCTTTCACCTAACCCCCCCTCCTCTCTCGTCAAACTACAGGAAGGAGGGGCCAGACCCTTAGCTGCCAATCAAATCCGCTCGTGGCAGCCGGCATTATCTCAGCAACAAACTATTGACAGATTACATGTCAAGGAGTTTAGTGCTTGATTGAAGGAGCCTTTTTTTTCATCTAGTTACTTTTCCGCTTTATTTCCCCCCCCTCCACCAACCAACATTCGAATGACTTTCTAACAGAGTTGAGTAATATTATGAAAGTTACATGTCTGAGAGGATTTAACTTCGACTTCCCTGAATATGGTGAGTACTCTTCTTCTTTTCTATCTCTGACAGATGTGTTTTATTAGCTGACAGTTTAAGGTGTGCCTTTATCTCTGGCTAAATATACAGAGAGAGGAAGCTGTTCATGATTAAACAATGTGCCAGCGTATACCCAAGTCTTGCAACACCCTTATTTACAGCTCTTTGACAGTGCCCAAAGGTGACTGCAATATCAAACATGATTGCCCATTTCTCCAGCACACACACGGCTCATGACGCCGTGAGACATACGGCACACACGTGAGGAAAGTTCACAAAGCGAGTTTCATTTTCTCTCGTCAGAGTTTTTATTTATTCTAGGACCAGAACAACTCCCTGTCAGGCATGTTTTTCTTTTTTGTCCTCACTCCCTCTTCACCCACGCTTTCATTTCATTTTTAATGTTTTGTAAAAAAAAAAGGGGCAAAACAAAAATACAGGTAGTCTTTTGACCCGCAGAGGCATTGGCAATGCCATAAGGGCAGCATGAATGGCCTAAGGGTTTGTTGCCAAGGGGACAAAGCAAACAAACTGTTGTGTTCCTTAGGTTGTCACACATGGAAAGGGAACCGTAGCAGATTTAACACCTTTCATTTACCTCTAATTAGGGCAAGAACACAGCACAATGTTCAAGATTTTAAAATCTAAACTTAAAATAAGTACAATTTTTTTAAATTTTACTTTAGTTAAAATTTCACGAAAAAAAGAAGAAAAAGTTTAGAAAACCTAATAGGATTTTTATCAGACCTTTTGTGAAAATGCACACCTTCGGCATGTTATTCTGAATTTTGTCCGAGTCACAGCTGCCAGTTTTATTCGAGTCGTTCTGAGCTCACTTTTAGAGAGATAAACTCGACCTGTTGTGACTGGATCACACTTTGTGAGCGTCATTTCCCTCTCCGATTTTGTTTAAATATGTGTTTTAAAATCTTTTTTCTATTATTTATTTACAATCACTTCTTTTATGAGTGTCCTGTATTTAGACTCGTGTTTTCTGCTTTCATGTTGGTGTCCTACTTTTATTTATTAATGTGTGCATTAATACTCCCTGTTTATATCATTATTACAACACAACTCGCGAACTGAACTGTAAGTTTGGAAGACGTCGGTGGCTCTTTTCACTTTGATCAGCTGCAATTTTTTACTGGGTTTTATTAAGCCCCTAGTCTATAAATATTTAGCAAAGATTGTGTTATTGATGTCTTTATTTTAAATAGTGTCTGAATGGTTCAAATTGCAGAAAATAATAAAAACATGCCTGCTATATTTTAAATATTTCACAAGAAATTAGTTATACAGACTTTTGTCAGCAGGTTTAGCTCAAGGCTGTTATTTTTCATAAGTTTTATCTTTCATCTTCTGCATGTCCTCTCTGTGTTTTTTTATCACATTTTTGTTTTCTGTGGTCCCTCTATTTTACTTTATAAGTCCTGACATTGATACCTTAACTTGTACGTTGCAGATATGAAAAATAAAACACAATGTAAATATGTGTCATATTAAATAAAAACCAGAAGAGAGACAGTGGGCAGCGGACGATTGTGACCACAGGCTTTGACAAACAGGAGACAGACACGAAGGATCGCTTATTATTTCTGGTTATTTAAGGCGTCCGGCATCATGTGAGGAAACATAAACAAACAAGTTTAACTGTTATCGTGACACACTCTAATTTCAAACTTTTTGTTGGCTTAGAAAATGTTTTTTTCAGCTCTCTCATGACTCATAATGTTGATTGCCTTTTTCTTTTTTCCTCACTTGTCTCATTAACCCTTTTTAGCCCTCTCCATCATTTACGGCCCTCTGCAAAAAAAAAAAAAAAAACCTGGATGAAATGAGGGAGAAAAACAAGCCCGGGTCCTGAAAGGCCCTCAATAACCTTTTATCACAATTTAGCAATAACCTGAATCAATTTGATGTCTTAAGCAATAAAATATGCTGTTGCACTCCTCTTTCTGCTGCTCCTCGGATGACAGTAAATTTACATTTTTTAATTAAACTAGCCGGAATTTTTATTAGGGGGCCGGGCTATGCTAATGGAAACGTTGTGTACAGCAGATTAACAGAGTTTTGAAATAAATTTAACAGGGAGACATTTGGAAGAAGGAGAAAGGGAATAAAAAAAGTGAGTCATTGTCTTTAACCTCTTTCATGCCGATTCCTCCTGGGGGATCCTTGTTTTCTAAGGGGTCTTGTCGGGGAAGAGTGCTCCTCAGCAACAAGGTGATTAGTATCGCCTCGTCAACCGAGGAAAAACACTCACCTTCTCAGGATTTATTTATTGAGAACAACATTAAGATCGCAACAAAATATAGGATTTGTGTCGTTTTTTAAACACATTTATTTGAATATGATGACAAAAAACAGTTATTAGGGTTAGAATCATATGAGAAAAGTCAAATGAATATACTATTTAAAACATTTTTTGAATTAATTTAGTTAAAAGGGACATTTTATTTTAACATCATTCAAATTCAAAAATGTCCACCAAGATGTAATTAATTGTTTTACTTTGCCTAATATGGTTACATTTGTATTTTCATTTTCACAAAGTGTAAAATGCAGCAGTTAATGGAAGCATACATGTTTGTGTAGTTTTATGGGCCGCTCTGAGTGTTTGATTGATGTTACGCGAGGCTATGTGTGTGTGTGTGTGTGTGTGTGTGTGTGTGTGTGTGTGTGTG
>NW_013952536.1:544957-548241 GCF_001266775.1 Austrofundulus limnaeus
CCCCCCACACACACTGTAATTACCTTAAACCCCATCTTTTAATGCCCAAAGTCGCACCAACTGGCCCTTTTTTTTGTCTTTTTTATTTCTGTGTGTGACCGTCAGGAAGAGGAAACATCAGAGATCAAATGATCAAATAAACTACAGATGCACGTGGGCTGCCATGCGTCTTGCCGCAGAAGCCAAAGTGTTCATGGCTACTTGATACGGGCCAGGAGCGAGGCAAGTGGCATCAACCCCCCCCCCCCYTTTTTTTCTTCACTCCTGTGCACTCATGCAGTGGCCAGCACCTAATTAAAACCTCAAAGCTCCCGTCACCAATCTGGAGTAATGGCCTAATTAATACTTGGTGAGGAAATATTCGAGAATGATAAACAGGTCGCACCTCTGGTCATCGATGACTTTATTTTCTAAAAAAAAAAAAAATAAATAAATTTTTCCCCTATTGTTATTGTGGATAATTCAAAGGAAAAAAAGAAAAGAAAAAAGGCAAATTTAAAGTGTGAAATAAAAATTTGCAACACGTAATATTACATCTTCATGTTTATTTTGATAAATATAATTTCTTTAATACTTTATTTTGTCATGTCGCATGTATAGGCAAGCGAGAAGCTTCCCATAACTTTTTCTTTTTAACCCCCCCCCCCCCAAACTGCCAATTCCTAATCTCACATATGAAATTATAATTTCATGCAAAATCAGGAAGAAGAATAATCTGTGGTTGTTGATATGCTATATAAGAGGGGAAAAAAGAGAAAATGAAGAGATAATTAGCAGAGTGGAAGACTTTAATACGTTTGCCTGAAAGCGTGGTCTCAACTGGCCATGAATGAATTTGCATGCTTCGCTTATCGAAGCGCACTTATTAGGCCGGCTGAAAGAGACATTAAGCCAGCACAAAATGTGGTGTCTAATCCTTTTAAATGTGGCAGAGGGTCTTTAAGGTGTGAAAAAGGCCCCTGCGTAGGTTAGTGGGCCGAGACACAACAAAACACTTGGCTGAACATATCGGAAAGGAAGCCGCGGGTTAACTACTCATTGACAGTGATTGACATGGGTAATAACTGAACTGTTTATCTCCTGACCCTCTTATCTCTGGTACATATACATCAGGTGAGGTCAGACTGATTTCAGATAGGGACAGAGACATTTTGTGTTACTCCATATCAGCAGCTTTTCCCATTTTATATATATATATATATATTTTAGCAATAATTAAAAAGTTTAGTTAATCATAAATGAATGTTAAAAACTGAAAATAAAACACAGATAAAAGCGGGTGTTGAAACACTTTAAAAAAACTGTATAATAATTTCTCGGTTTCAGTTTTCTGTCACCTTTATACTAACAGAAATTCAGAGTATGGTATGACAGCTGTTTTTTTAAATTTTTTATTCGTATTTTTTTTAACAAGAAAAAGAAATAAATCTAAGGGAAACATGAGAAACTTTGTGTGACAAAATATTTGCACTGACAAGTTACAGAGCCGATACACCTATTGTGTTCTCAACCGTAATTGACTGCAAACAGGAGCGTTGTGATGTCTTTGCCCCACTCTGCCTTTTGTGACACAGTTTTCAACCCAGCACGTCTCAACTTCAGCGCCCCTTTCTGCCATTTGTGTGTGTGTGTGTGTGTGTGTGTGTGTGTGTGTGTGTGTGTGTGTGTGTGTGTGTGTTCGTGCGCGCGTTTGTCTTTCTTTTTTTCATGTGACATTCTATTCACTTGGGTCGGTAGCAGGCAGCACCAGCAATAATTACTGTCTGTACATGATAAATCTGAAGCCCAGCTGTTCATTTCTGTCACAACAGAAAGAGGGGGGTTGGAAGGGGGTCAAAAGCGTTCAGTTTGCTGGATTTCTTTCTTTCATTCTTCTTCTTTTTTTTTCAAACTCTGTAACTCGATAGGATTACATGGTTCTAGAGCCCACACCTGTTAGGAGGCTGTTAGCAGAACAGTTGGCAGTTCCAGAGCCCCGGCTTAGCCTTTTTGCCGTCCGGTCTGTATGCCCTTTAGAGGATTTCACCCCGCGCCTCCGACTGGGAGTTTGTTCCTCCGGGCTCCTGCCTGCCAGCGAGGAGAGGAAAGAGCTCCTCGCGACACGCGAGTGGTCTGATGCCAGAGTGCGTACACTGCGTTTGTGTGTGTTTGTGTGTGTGTGTATGTGTGCGTGAGCGCAGGTTGACTCACAATCCTTACCCCCACCCCTCCCCACCACCCCACTCTCAAGACTTGCTCTGTGCCAGCAGTTCTCTCTCTCCAACCTCAGTCACACCGGAGTCACTCCTGGCAACAACAATTATATACAAGTAAATAAAAACAACAATTTGTTTGCTTTGCAAAGGGCGGAGGACAGGTGTTGGCACAGCAAAATGCCCGGAAACATGTTAAACCAGACAATTTAAACGATGACGGGGTTAGATGGAGAGGTTTTTGTGCATATTTTAGGAGTGCCAAAGACGCGCTGGCAATTGGACATACTTTAGGAAGGAGTGGAGAAATGAGTAATGCATAAAATTTGTTGCTTGTTTTCTCTTGTTCGGTTATTATTCCGCTGAGAAATTGCTCGGGAAGAGCGCCCCAACGTAACAGTTTGTGGCAGAATCTGTGACACTTATCAGAGTCAGAAAATCACAGAGCAGTCGATTGTTTGTGCCTCGGTGCAACGTGTCTCACTGCCTTATTTGGCATTCAGCAGACACCCGGCTCCTCGACGTCGTCACTTTCTATGGGCCCTCAGCACCTGTTCTCCCTATTGTGCTGGAATTTTCTATATTTGGCATGAAGCTGGACTCTCTCAATTTGTGCGTAGATCACTGTTAGAAAGCGGTAAACTCTCTAATCTCCAATGATTATATTTTTCCTTCTTTGTTTGCTAAGCTTTTTATTTTTTATTTTTATTTTTTCAAGTGACAAAAGCTAAAAACACAATTCAACTTGGGAGAACTGCAAAACATTTTCTCACCAGGGCTTCTAAATGTCACGGTGTTCCTTGGATGTTATTGACACGTTGCATTGCCAGTAGTGTAAATTATCTTCCCTCTAAAGCGCAGGAGAAATAATAAAAATGAGAGCAAAGTTGATAGATATCTTGGGCAAACTTTTAATTGTTCAGATACGCAATCGCTAACTGACAATAAAAAAAGGAGCAGAGACATGTTAAAAGCTTTATCTCGTCTACTCTGTGCCCAACGTGTCATGTCCATAACGGCTCCGCCTGATCTACAGAGTAAAATAACCTCTTATTGTTTGGACAATATTGGCGCTCCCCCCCACCCCTGCCC
>NW_013952536.1:548306-556823 GCF_001266775.1 Austrofundulus limnaeus
CCCCACCACCACCCCAGCACACAGCCAATCCTCCTGCTCCCCCCGCTGCTTCCCTCACCTCTCCCCTGATTCATTTCACCCACTGTCCTCGGCTGCTGGAAAATGGCGTTAATTTTTTTATTACCTGTTTGACTCTCCAGCCTTATTACTGTAGCCCCTTAATGTTCCCGGTAACCGTGGAAACCAGATGAATAAACGTCCGCCAAAGAAAATGAGATGATTAAACAGGTCACCCTTGCAAAACAAATTCGCTTGGTCGAGCGCAATTTGTATACCAAGCGGCTGTCTTAACAGTTTGCTAACAAGGGGATTGTTTGCCAGACTAACTGACAGAGAGGAGGAGGAGGAGGAGGGGGGAATGAAGATATCTGGGGAAAAATGATATGATTGAGGAGATAATATTTTAGATCACAGAGCTATTTGTCTCTTATTTTTCCATAATGGTGTAGTGATTGCAAGAGATTTAGAGTTCAGCGTTTATTTGTTGTGTTTTCTCTTAAATATTAGAACAGGTTCTTGGAGATGATTGTTTCCGGTGCTTTTGACCAGGATTTACAAGTAAGCCTAAAGCAGCCATCCATATTATTGTCAGAGGCATTTGGTTTGTGATCATCAGCAAGTGCAGCAGCAAATAGAATTTCTCTCATTTATGTGGCAACCAATCATTACTGCTAATTGTCCTTGAGGCCATCTGTATAGAATGGCTCGTCCTCCGTTGGCACTGAAATGGTGCTGGTCATGGATTTACTAGTCCGGTAATGATACCTAACTCCTCCACAGTCAGCGCAACTTCAGTCACAGCTGCAGTAATAAATATGAAGGAGGTTTTCTCGCTAAATTAAACAGTAGCCTGAACAGCATCCTGGTTTTAAAGTGTCGCTAAGTTTCTTTCCCATGATGCCCCCGCCCTTCCTTCCCCTTGTTCGAGTGTAATGTTCTCATATAACTTGCTTTAAGCAAACCTCTCCGACAACCAGATGAAAACGCCTGGCGTTTTCATCTGGGGAAAATAAGAGACTTAGGTTGGGCAGATATAGCCATGCGAGGCTGGAGCAAACATGCAGACTTGGATTCGAATCAGGCCTGTGTTGCCCTCCTGACCACAAATCATAAACGTCGGGGACCCGGCGGTGGTGTTGTTTATGGAAGGATGCCACGCTGCGCAACTCGAGGGTGTTGCCTGTTTGCATTGATGCACCACCACCACTTACTGTCTTCTGCTTTAAAACAACTTGTGCTTCCCACTCAGCCTCAGCCATTTTGCCCCGTCACCGAAGCAGAACCCAAATGCTCACCACAGCCCGAACGAAGAGGGGTTTGAAAGCTCGCAGCCGGGCGGTTGCTTCTTTAAGTCATTTGTGGAACAAGAGACGTGGAGCTAAAGTTTTTTTTTTTCCACTGGTAGAGGGGGTATTTCATCCCAATACAGGGACACTATTGCTCAAAACTGAAAAGCACTTATGCATTATTGATGTTTTAATTTGTGCAAATGCCCAAGTCTTTGTTAAGTGATTACAGTGCTAGGGAGATAATAGGGGAGGTACTTCTCTATGAAACAAGAGCTTGCTTTGCGGGCCGCTCTGGGAAGCCATTGGACTAAATCTAACAAGTCTTTGCTCCCACTTAGCAAAAGGGGAAAAAAATCTTGGTGGGGTAAAGACACTGTGGAGGGAGAAGGACAAGAGTTGACTCCAAAATATCAGCGTGCCTAAGATAAGGAAAAATTCAGCCGTTGATCTTTTGTCCTTATTTCAGCTACACCTCTCCTGTTTATGATGTGGGGTTTATAGGCCTTTTACATCCCTTATCAAAAATTATTTGATGCAAATACAATGGAACTGACCTGAAAAAGCCCGTGTGTAAATACACCTCGTGGCACACTAGGAACTGACCTTGGGAGAAGAATGCAAAGTTATAATGCTTGCAAAACAAGACAATAAAATAATACCCCTCTGAAAGGAGGGAGTTTGGGTGAATATAAAAGGGAAAAGAAAGAGAAGCAGTTTTCTTTTGCTGCAATCATTAACTCAGAACAAAGGTTATCAAGAATGACATTTTTTTTAAAACTCTGTAATTTATGTAATCGTCTGTTTCAGTCACCTTGCCAGACAAACACTGATGGCAGGAAAGGTTTAAAGCTTCCCGTTTGAAGCTAATGTGGGTATGCTCAGAGAGTAACCCCAGATTAAAAAAAGAAGATTTTCTTCCACATCCTAGTTGATCCAATCTTCCAACTACATCTTAAATCATCGGTTTCCCCTTTTGTTCCATTTGGCGTCTGTGATGTTGTCCAAACCTCCGTCTTGTTGCTCCGACACCTGCAGCTGTGCACACAGTGTGCGTTCCTCCCGCACATACTGCGTGTGCAACCTGTAAATTAAGCTATATTCATTTTGCACAGACTGCACTAAAATAGGCTCTGTGAATGTCAACTCATGGGATAAGTGTCTTACGTTTGGCTTTGGTTTAGGTGTTAGTCATCCTCCTTTGTTCGCTGGCTTTATTCTTCCTTCATTCTTCTGGAAAATCTGTTTGAGTGTGTGTAACCAGGCTTTGCCTTCTGCTTTGAGGTCCCCGATGGAGGTAAAACATGAGAGCATGTGTGTGCACTTGGGCACACACGTGCACAGGCTTCCCCGAGCATTTACTGCTTTATTAAGCTGTCTCATGAACCCACTAGCAGAACATGAGAATACAGGAAAAGAAAAAGAAAAAAAAAAAGAAAAGCCCATATTACTTAGATGATTTGATGCCATTTGTGGACTACAAAATGCTTGGCTTTATTATGTGTGCAGGGAGAAAGAGTCAGAGCAACGGGGAGAGAAAAAAAATGGAAGTTGGCTTAGAAATTCAGAATTTCAATTAGCGTACGTAATCTGAACCTGCTGGCTTTGATAGAGGCTTTTTTTTTTACTAAGAATACAGCAGCACTTGTAAAACATTAATTAAGCAGGCTTGTTTTTTTAAAGGATGGAGTAAAGTGTGCTTTATGCAGTCCTTTTTCACTGAACAAAAGGCAGTTACCTCACACAGAGGACCGCTTCACCCAAACCATTTGGGAAAAAAAGAGCAGTTTGAATTGGAGAAAAAAATACAAAAGACATATAAAAAGATAAGTCATTGAGAGTGATGTTCTGAAAGAGTTGATATCATATGAGAAGACAGCGCTTTGCTAAAGAATAGAAATGTATCCCTGCCCCAGTGAAACCTAAGCTTGGCACAGGAAAACGAGCCTCTATTTTAATGACTTTCTACCTGACAGATGACTTTAGGTCGACTTTTGGATCACATTGCTCTGACTTTGTCTCTGATATCATCAAATCATTGATTATTAATAGCTCATATGAATTGTTTATTGACGGTAATATGAGTTATTATGGCGGCCAAACCTAAACAAAACAGCCAAAGCTGAAAATTCTTGAAAATGTTTTGCACTAATGTACCTTTGTTTGTGGTGTTGGTTTGTGGCAAAGCTGCAGGATGCTTGTATGCGCTGTATGAAGGCCTCTTGATTTTTTTTTTAATAATTTCTGCAAGATGTAACTACTGCAACATGTTGTTTATAAAGGGGGTTACAACTCATGCAAGATTTGGTTTTGCTTTTAACAAACATAAAATGAAAGTGAAGTTTGTTACAAATAGACCATGTACAAAGTTCAGACACAGATAATAGTAGAGATATAAAAACACGTGTTTTTTTCTGCTTTTACTTAGCAGGTTTTACAGTTTTTACTTCTTTGATTTTTATGACAGAGAGAAAAAAAGAAGAGAAAAAGGATAAAGTCCCTCATTTGCTCATGCTGCTGTATATGCATTTCCAACAGACTATTGTAAACTGGCTTTGCAGAGGGTGATGAGTACACATACAGATGATGCATTAAAACTGCCATAACTCGCACACCCAGCAAAGCTAAAAATCAATTGGAATGGATAGTTAAGCTGGCCCCTAAAAATCAATGAGATATTCATGTCCTTGATCACACAGTGTCATTCCTCTCAATGTTAGTGGTTGATAAGGGCTGAACACACACGTGCACACTCACATTCAGCAAAACCATACAGGAAACGTGCATGCAGTCTTTGTACTGGTCCAATAAAGTTAGAATAAATCATGCTTCTAGGACCAATTTGTTTGGATTTATTTTTGTTTCCTTTTTTTGCCCACATTCATCAGTTTTCAATGTTAGTTGAAAATTATTTTTAAATAGGAATCATACATTTGATTATATTTTTGATTCATAGTAATGCTCCTAAATAAGGCTGGAGTATTTTATTGAGCCAGCTGGTCTGTGTAACTTCTCTAATATAGCAACAGAGTCAAATTTCAAAGCTCATGTTGTTGTTTTTACCCATGCAAAATGTTGCAATCCATCGATATTGTACACCAAGCCCGGAAAATAGAGATGACCTTATATCCACATTACATGGTGGGAGGGCACGGGCACACAGAAAACACACAGAAAACTACCCTCTGTAGGGTTTGTGTGTGTGCTGGACGAGAAAGGCAGCAGGATTAGCCAAACGAAGATGAAAATTCAGTTTTAAAATAGCAATTTTGCCCTTATTAATGCCATTAGTGTAACAGTCAGAATGGATCAAATCAAGCGATGACCGAAGCAACTCCCCTGTCTGTGTGCTGTGATGGGATCATGTCGGGAACAATTTAGGCATTTTGTGTTGACGAGTGAAGTTATGAATGCTGTTGTGTCCCACAAACTACCATTAAAATACGCACACAGACGCTCTCCTTTTTCTCTTTTCACCACTCTGTTCCTCTTCGCTTCCATCCTTGTTCCTTTGTGCTCATTTTATTTACAGTTCAAGCGTCATCATTGGTTATTTCTTTCTTTGATTTGACCAGTAGAAGGGAGTTTTGTGTGTGCGTTAAATTTGTGTTTTTAACTCAGACTTCAAAAAAATATTTAGAAATAAGTTGCTGTTCTTGTCTCATGCTTTGAATTCCCTCGTTGCCAATTATAAAAACACCAACCTGTTACATTTATGGTTTAAATTATCTTTATAGCTTCTAATCTGAATTTCTGCCCTTTGAGCCTTTTCCTCAAGCAACGTTCTTCTTCTTTTTCTGTGGAATATTAGTAATGAGTTAGCAGTTGCTTGACCTTAACAGGTGGTCGTCCTTTATGATTTGTTACTCTGGCAGCATTTGAAAGCATTATTCACTCCAAGGGCTAAATACCTCAGATTTGGGGAGAGGGCCTTTGAACCAGTTGTCGCCTGTCAGAAGAAGTGAGGACTTAGAAAGACTCATGGAACAGTTGCTCGTCTCCTCATTGAGGTGAGAAATGCTCAGGCAGCTGTCACTCGTCCTCCTTTCCTTCCCTTTCCTTTTTTTTGAGTTATTTATTTTTTTTACCCCCATTTTCAGCAAACCAGAAATGAATGTTGGTGGCAACTGCAGGGGGGAGGGCGAACTCCACCGCTGTGTCATGTCATTCAAAATCTCACTGGTGTGTGTCCTCCTCTACACGTTCCATTATCCACCAATCATGAAACGCATGTGGAACGACCCCAGCAGGAGACTCTTTTTTTTCCTTTGGTCCGAACGCCTTCAAGGTGGTTTTCTTATGTTTGGCGTTATAAAACTTAATTTTATAAAGGAAATGTTACATTGAATTTCCTCTGTTTTTTTGTTTTTGTATTCTAAGCAGCACTACCGTTTTGTCTTCCATTCCCTTTTTCTTTCCCTGTCTCCCTCAGCTCCCTTTTACCCCCCCCCCAATCCATCTGCATCATGTCGATCTGTCAGACTGCCAGTGTCTGTTCCAATTAGATTCCACTTAATACACGTAACCTCGATTAACACGCAATCAAGCCCAGATAAATCACGTCCTTTAAGTCCCCCCTCTGCCTCTGCTGCATTGCTTTGCATCGCTCACTTTCTTTTCCCAACAAGCCTTCTTTGCCACAGTTGTTGGTCACAATGTATAAAATCACACGCTGGCTGCACGAGCTCGTAAACTTGTCCTCAGAGGTGACACTGTTGTGACAGAGACAGGTGAATTTCACCTCCAACCGAACGCCTCTGCCTTATTGTACGTTTCTGGCGGTGTTAAAGTTCCTCTTTGTGTTTTCAGCTTGTTAGTGCCCTTTTCACCCCTGAAGATGAAGGTGTCTTAATTACATCTTTGGTTAAAAAGCTACAAAAGACACCCTGGGTTTTCTCTACATTGTGGGAGGCGGTGTAGTCTATTGTCTCAGTGACCTTTTTAGCTAGCGGACAATTGGTTTGACTAGATTACAAATTAAGACACAGCACCAGGCACTTAGAAACCAAGTCTGTTAGAGAGCGGCTCTATTACTACCAGCCTGTGAAAGCCACTGGGCCATACATTTTAAGCATCACTTAAATGCCCGCAGAACCAGGCATCACAAATGCATTGTTCTGTATCTATGAAATGCAAAGTTACATTTACTTTAATGATTCCCTGCCTGCAACGCCATAGTGAGTTTTTGCCCGTGGCAAAAAAGGAGAAACACGCAAAGCTACTAAAGAGGATTCATAGTTAATAATAATAACCCTGATAACTAAGTTAATAATTAAGTGTGTTTTTTCTAATAAGAGGGAGAAAAAAGGGAAGGAGTGTTGAATTACCAAACGGAAAAGAAAAAAACTCACTAAAAATACAAACCAAATGAAAACAACCCGGGGCAGTGGAAAAGCACACACAGCACTCCTGGGGTCTTCTTTTATTAATCACAACTAAAAGTGCTAACATTGACATGTTGAACAGATTAGCCTCTTTAATAACGGGGCGGGTCAACATCCTCCGCTGCTGATCCATGAGGATATCCTGTCGGGAGGCAGATAACCTGCGTGTTTCATATGCTGACCCCTGCCTCTGTGGGGTTAGCCCCTGTGCTAAAGATATACTCAGTTTACAGCATTCACTGGATTAGGAATGCTGCGCTCTTCTTCTTCTTCTTCTTCTTCTTCTTCTTCTTCTTCTTCTTCTTCTTCTCGCTGCCATTTTTAACATTTTCTTCACATACAGAGGTGGAACTTGAGGCATTACAGTATGTTGTCTGAGTGCATAGTAACACTTTCTGTATTTAGCCAGAGGTCTGGTTTTGCTTCTTTCGCTCTCAGGCCGTGCGGCATCAACACTTTTAAATAGCACAATGCTAGATGGAGATGACAAGAGCTGTCAGTGTGTAAATAAGGCTTAGATTTAAAATAAATTAAGCTCCCATTGATCCATTCCTTATCTCCTCTTCTACCTCGTCAGCACTATGCCCTTTCACATGTGTAACAACAGTACGTAACATACTCTTTTGGCTTCCTTGTAACTGTTGATCTCTGGAAAACCAATAAAAAAGTTGTGCATGTTTTATTTAATTAGTATTGGGTGCCAACAGAATGAGTATTGAGTAGATACCCGATAGTCCTTGTCTTTTCTCCTTATAAACTCTTTCCTCTGCCGCCACAATATTCCTCTGTTTCTTTAAAAGGGGTGACAGTTTTGACTATAAGTTGAGCCTTTTTTTTTCCTTTTTCCCAGTGAGGAAAAAAAAGAAGTGCATAACACTGATGAGTTTTAACAGCTTCAGTCGGGCGATGGGCAAATATAATAAGTGTTTTCGTAGACGTCACCAATGATTATCTCATCTAGGTATTTTGGGTGAATGTAGTGGATTTAGAGGCTCGCCTCCCCATTGTGCTGACATCACCCTTTAACAAACCAAATTAAATCATGGCTAAAATCATTTGAATCTCTCTCAGAGTCAGTCTCAAATGAGAGTCTGGGAAAATTGTAAAGAGAGAGCACTGTGTGAGTCTCTGTGTGTGTATGTGTGTGGGTTTGAGTGGATTTAGTCTAGGGAGATTTGGATAGTGTGCTGTGGAAATGAGGGGGAAATTTACTCTCATACTAAATAATGGGATGAGAGGAGCTAATATTTAACAAATTCTTAAGTGAATTTAAATTATAACAGCACTCAGCAGTTGTGTTTTTTTAACTTTTCCTTATTTTGTTAAAAATTTAAATTGAATTTAATAAGCAGAAAAACAAGCAGAAGTATTTAGTAAAATATAAATTAAAAAAAGTCCAGTTTGCACAGATAAGGCTGCACGAGAAATTTGTTTTGATACCGATACTAACATGCACTGTTAAAAATAAAGAGAAACTGACACCTGTGTATTTTATAAATATTTTTTTAATAATGCGTCATGCTTGCCTGTTTGCTATAATTAAACTATTTTCTCGCTAACATGCTTTTTAAGGATTTTTTAAAAACTGATCACATTTAAAAATTAAACATAAAAGTACTGAACAACTTTTGCGATTTCTTTTTTTTAATACTATATGATTGTTATCCAGTTTTGTTTTGCATTAGCTATAAAATAAGCGCTGCTGGAGCACGCAGGGAGACGTCAGCCGTCCCGCCTCAACACTCGCATGCAGTAGTCGGCAACCCTGTGGCTTTGTGAAATGAACAAAGGTAAGACAGAGAGTGAAAGTGAGTAAGAGGAGTCAGTGAAGGAGTGTGGATGTGGGG
>NW_013952536.1:556858-559668 GCF_001266775.1 Austrofundulus limnaeus
GGGGGGTGCTGCTGCCGCGAAAGACCTCAACTCAGCCAACGTGGCCTGATGTGACAGGATTAGCTAAGCCCCGGTGAACATGGCTGGTACTGCGAGTCCGCGTGTGTGCGCCTGTGTGTGTGTGTGTGTGTGTGTGTGTGTGTGCGCGCGCGCGTCCGTGTTTGTGTGTGGCAGGCAGGAAATGTGCACAGCAGACTGGGAGCCCAGAACTGCTGCTTGCCACCAGCCGAGCCAAGACAAGACACGGGAGATCAACAGCGCGTCGGTCCATCAATGCCACTCCTCCTCCCCACCCCCCCCACCCCCGTCCACAAACGAACGGGAGACAGCCAGACTAGGGAAGATAGGGCCAAAAGGAGTCATAGATACAGTGTGGGGAGACACAGTGGGGGACTAGTAGGCGGGCAGCTGGGGCTAAAGTGAACGTGAGTTGGAAAATGATCCTATTAAATTGAATTAAAGAGGCAGTCTTCATTTGCCCCAAGAATGATGGATTTAGATAATTAACAGTGTTAATGGGGACTGGTTAAGGAGGGCAAAAGGAAACCGGTGGCTGCAGACATGGAGTAAAGGGGCCAGGTCAGGTCTGCATAACATAGACACCCCTCCACCACCACCACTAAAACACGCAGACCCATACACATATACTTGTTGGGATTAATAAGTTTTTCAACAAAGTGATTCAAATCCACATGTTTCTGCTCAGAAACATGCACACGGCTGCAGAAATCAAAATGGATCTGAAAAGATCTCGGACGAGCGTTTAGATTTAATCTCCATACTTTTTTTTTCAGTAGTTCTGCTGCAGCGGTGAGTGCATTACACCGTTTGAAATGCTCCCAACTCTGAACCTAATTATGGCACTCCCAGTGTGTGGAAGTGTGTGCGCACCTCTGTGCTTGGATTTTCACTTTGGTCAGTGCACTAACCCTATCTGCATGTCCTTAATTCTTGATGATGTGAAGGCCTTAGGCGGTGCGTGCGTGATGGAGAGGATGCCAGCGTGCCAAGTAGAAGTGATTGGGCCGCAGCAGGGCCGGGGCCCCCCTCATCACACTGAAACATCCAGATGCATTGTCAGACAGCTAAATAGCTGCGTTGTGTCACTGTTTTTACAGTTTAGTCAGGATTAGTGGCACTAGGTTAAAAAGGAACTAGATTTATTAAAACCAGGTTGTTATTAGAATCATAACTGATACATTTTTTAAAAAAGACATTTTCTCTTGATGCAACATTGAAGATCTAATCAGTTTTTTGAGTTTTTAGTGGAGTCTTAGCTGGTTTGATCACCTGAACTCTGTTTAAGTAGAGAATGTCTGAAGTAAAGGGGCTCAAATAATTTAATGCTACTTTTCTCCTTTCAAAAAAAATTAACACTGCAGTCGCATGCATGTGTGTAACTGAGAGAGAGTGATAGAGTGTGTGGAAAAAACAATCTCATCAAGCAGGAGGCCGTTTGCTTAGCAAGAGCCGACAGTCTTTGTGTATGTAAATGAAGAATTTAGACTAATGGAGTTGAACCATTTCTAATTTTGTGATGGCAAGAGGATTTTGATTGAAAGTAATTAAGCAAGCTAGCTGTAAAATTAATTAAAGCAAAAGGAGGGGGGACTTTTATTGGATTGGATAGCGATATAGCTGCTGTCAGGCAGGGGGACAAATGGGGGTGACCTGGATTCTCTGCCCTCCCTCCTCCCACTCGGGACTTTTATGTCACTTTAATCTCCTTAGAGCGGCTGGTGTGCATTTGTTTGAAATAATCAAGGAAATATGGTCAGAAATTGTCAGCTTTCAGATCTAATTTACCTGACAGCCTCGCGAGTGTGTGTGTGTGCACGCGCGGGCTTGTGTGTGACAGCGGCAGGTCCTCTTTTTGTTTTTTTTTCTTTTCTTATTTTTTTTTCCTTTGGCCCCTCCTCAGCTTTGTGGAAAATGCTTTTGACAGTCTTGAAGCATCTTGGTTGTCGGAGGGTGGGGGAGATGAGGAACTTGGGTGGCTTTAAGATGGACGTTTCAATGAGGCGTGTTTGGCCCGGCTAAGCCCCTCTGACATTGTTGTGTGTGTGCACACACACCAACATGCTTAATTGCCTCTGTAACGTATTCAGACTCCATTTGGCCACTGTACCAGCTCTTCCCAGCCTCTGTTGACTGCAGGTAGCCTAAATGAGCAGAAGCATATTACAGGCATGGCAAAGCTTGTTACAGCTACTTAACTGCCAACAAATAAGATTGGTCGATCCTGCCCAAGTAGAAATTGAACTTATTAACCTTTTAGTTTTCAGAATGAGGAGCAGGGTTTTTAAGAACATACTTTGAATCATACTTTTATAACAGAATAATAATAATAATATATTAAAACGATCAAAGTATTTGCGTTAAGCAAATGTATTCCCAATCTCCACATGTTGGTTTGTTAAAGTTACCCAATTTTTCAATGATTCAACAGTTGGTGAGATGCCACTTCCTGTAAGAGGTTACCAGCATCTTACATAGAAGTTCTCACTGTGACCCTCAGTTCTCCACAGTTAAGGCAAAGGGGCTAATTTAGCTAGCCCTAACTTAGCCACCTCTGGCAAAATGCGACTGGCCAGAAACCTCACTCACCTTCCGTCTGCCCCGAAAAGATTCCCCCTCACCTCATCCAAGCCCCACCCACTCCTCCCCACATAGGAGGGCTCCACCCCAGCTCCGTTTTATCAATTAATGGTATAAAAGGTAGAACAAAGAGCTGTCTTTCTACCACTCTGTAATTAGACGGGGGAGATCTCCTGAGGACTGGCATTCCTTAGGCCTGAAGAGTCCTGTTC
>NW_013952536.1:560925-565925 GCF_001266775.1 Austrofundulus limnaeus
CCTCCCGTCACCGCGCTGCCACCGCTCAAGCGTAACATAGATCCTAGATGCACGAGGGTGATAATGTAAATGTAGCATGGTTGCTCCCTGCAAACCCTGCACATCCTATTTTGCGGGTAGCTTTATCGAAGTGTGAACAGATGAACGCAACATTTGGAAGAGTGATACATTATTAACTCTAATTGACTCCTCTATAACACTATACATTCGCTGTCACCTTTGCTTCGGCTCGCACAAGCGCACGCTCCCCGAATCACTCTTGTCACTGTCCCTATTCTAACACGTTACGTGTCACCACACACTGTTAACAAATGTGATAAAACCACCTCAATCGAGAATATCAGGTATGGCGTTTGCCTATGTGTGTTTTTGTCTGTTAAGGTGCGATGCTGTAGAATGTGTGTGTGTGTGTGTGTGTGTGTGTGTGTGTGTATGTGTGTGTGTGTGTGTGTGTGTGTTACTCTCTTGTGCCTAACTGTGTCTACACGAGTGTGAAAGTAAGAGAAAGAGAGAGCGAGAGAGAGAGAGAGAGAGAGAGAGAGAAAGAGAGGAGACAGAGAGAGAACGCCTGCTTTCACAGCCACTGGAGCTTTCAATCGGAATTAGTTTTACAACATATGCAAATGTTCCCCCTCGGAAAAAAAAAAAGAGGGTCTTTAAGTGACAGGTTGATATGTGATTAAACGACAATTAGAGTGCTGAAAATAAGTGTCGGCAGTAGGTCAAGCACTGGGCGGCTCAGCTAAAAGGTAGCAGACTATTGAGCAAAAAAACATTCTCAGGCGGAGGCCAGAAACGAGACCCCAAACAAATTAGAGACGTGAAAGGGGGGACAAGGTTTGGCACTGTGTTCCAATAAACCCACAACAAAAACAAGTTGGATGTTTTGCTTGAATGACAAAAGGCAAACTGTTCTCTGTCAGGGGAGCGTTTCCAGCACACCAGCAACAGATTTTAGATGCGTTACTTCTTCATGTTGCAGTACATGCATGTTCGAACAGAAGCTAGGCTGGGAGGGTTACACCTGACGGGTGTCGAGCTAACCTTTAATGACCCCAGCACTGGTTGAAATAAGCCATCTCCCCCAGCATATACTCCACCCTGCACCTCCGCTGCCCTTTTAAGTTAAAAGTACATTGACGCCGTCTCACTGTTTTTCCTTCCACAAAACACACACGAGCAGAAACATAAAAGGGCTTATTCTGCTACAGGTGGCAGATGGCTCTGTCCCTATAATCCCCTTTGATGCTGCGGTGGGCAGCATTTCCTCAGCATCTACGAAGCCAAAGCCCCAGCAAAACTTGAGCTACTTTTCCTTTAACTGACCCCAATTGCCAGGGATCTGTTAGCTGTCAGATCTGGTTAAGAGACTCTTTACTTTGCAGGAGTGAAGGGCACACGTTCTTTTTTTCTTCTTCTGCTCTTTCAGCTTCCTGGTTTTTTTCCCCCCATTTTCTRTCAGAGACTGTTTATTCCACCTCTGTGGCACGGCCGTGATACCAAGTTGACTTTGTTACGTGAACTCGCAGAAACAGGCAATATTTTTCCCCCCTTCCTCATTCCCTCCAGAAGGCAAAAGAGCGAACCTTCAAGGGCTCTCAAATTGGAGACACAGATGGCAGGAGGTGGGCTAAGAGGCTTAGATTTCACCTTACTTACTCACCCTAATTATTTTCAATTTACCAATAAAAAGAGAAAAACCAAACAAAAGCAGGTATTTTGCTGCTTATTTAAACAGCAACAGTACATTAAATTCAAATCAAAACTACACACATGGTTTTTCTCTATAAAAAAGTTTTTAAAACTGATTTCTGGGCTTTTTCCACTCAGCATTATTTGGTTGTCCTTTGAGGCATCTGTCTAAGAGGATGCTTCAGTTTAAAGAGCCGCTTAGTTGATGAAATTAATCTGCTATCTACAAAGAAACTGGCTCATTCTCCGATAAGACAATTTCCCTTATAGTAGGAAGCTCATTAATAGAGTTTTTTAAAGATTCAAATTCCCTAATTACTCAAAGTCAGCCAAGGCTGCTATATTTTAGTATGCATTTCGCAAATTTTGCACGAGTTATTTAGAGTAATTTTAGCCTCTTACATTATCACTAAATAAACCTCGGTGTTCTGTTTTAGTTTTTTCTTTCTTTTAAAAAATAAAATTAGAAAACTTGTTTCAGCTTCCCTTTCGAAATAGCTTTTTTTCACCCTGCTAATATTGGTGTCCTCGTTATCTTGTGTCTAATTGTGGAACAGAGGTTAAATGTGTCCTCTGATGACTCCGTCTCTCCTGTTTCATTTAGAAAAGAACAGATTCTAACGCAAATGGAGGGGAAGCCCAAATTGACTGTGTGATTACAGAGAAAATTTCTGCACTGTTCGATTATGTATTATCATTTGAGAGCTTTGGGGGATAATCATCGCTGAGGTTTGCACATGTTTACTGCAGGTCTACTGAGATGTACGGAGCTAATGGGATTGGGGCTTTTTTTTTTCTCCCTAGCCCTCTCCTGTGGCGTTATGGAGCTGGCAAGTAAAGTTGAACAGAGGCGCATGGTGCTGAGTCGTGCACAGGACTATTTCAAGACTGAAATGCGATTGTTTTAATACTTTAATCCACCTGTCCTTGGCGTTCAGGATGTTGAAGAAGTTGCCTAATTATTTCAGTGCCCTCTATTCTGACAGGCTGAAATGCAGCAGAGACAGTAGACTTTTTCTCCCAATAAACAGATTTTTTTTTTGTTCCTAATAAAAATATGTGCTTAGTTATCTTAGGGAAAAATATGTATATATTTTTAAAGTACCAAATAAGGAATTTTTCAGTCTTGATTTAAAACCAGCACGGCATAATTGAAATTTTAAAAATGCATGTGTGCAAAGAGGATTTGAAATGCCCCAAATCACTCTAAAGAGCAAGTCATTTAAGAAGCAGAATTTTCTAAATTGTTCCAGGTTCTATCAGCAGTTTTACGCAAACATAAATATTTTCCTTTAATTAAGAAGTCCTCGTCTTGCTGTATCCTCCCCCAAGCCTGCTGCCAGCTCTCGGCTTCCTACCTCCTCGACACCCACCCCCCCGCCAATCTCCTCCATGTGCACACACTCTCTCATAGCACACACATATATATCACAAATACTCAATCCAGCTAAATCTCTGGTCACACATTCGCAGCCAAATTTATTTGAAAATAACGAATATTCCTTTACCCCGACTAACTGGAGGCCCTTCTCATGGTAACACTGATATATTTAGCTTTAAAAAAAGTTCTGTTGTCATTCACAGACGGTGATTTTAAGAGAAATATCTTAAGTAGCTTAAGCCTGAGAAAAAGTTGAAAGCAAACACTCATGGCGCAAATAATCAAAGTACTGTAGAATTAATAGTTGTTTGTGTGTTTTAGCCAGTTCTAGGATGACGGCTGTTTCACCGTGTGTTGGTGTGTATATATGTGAGTGTTGGATTGCAGCGGGTGGCAGTTTGATAGTAATGCATGTTGATGGTTTCAGAGATACTTCATTTCAGAAACAGGGGCCTCATTAACTGCAGTGTTCATCAGGCCAGCGAGCAGTGGGCACATTAGGGGTCCACAGGAAGTTGGAGTACAGCAGGAGAGTGCATTAGGGAGGCCTGGGGAGACACGCACTCTTCTACCCTCGGTTCCTCTTCCACCTCCTGTGCTTTTCTATATCTTAATGTACCTTTCAGAGGAATTCAGATAGAGGTCAATAATTATGCTCTTTAAATTATTCAGTCGAGGTCTTCTGTAATTGTGCTTTTTAGAGCTCGGACATTGACAACAAGCTTTACTGCACCACTTTTGAGACAGGGTCCAGAACCGATGAATCATTTTGGAGTGAGAGAAAAGGTGTGTTTTACTTTCCTCATCTCTAGCTGTTTGTCTGATGAACTGGGTTTTATTTGTGATGTTTTTATTTGTATTTTTATGTTTTGTGGGTGTCCACACAAAATAGAGGGGAAAAAAAATCTGTGACTTTGCTAAGCAGGCTTGTTGTTCTCCTTTAAACACTGCATCGGGATTGAGCGGTCTGCGGTGGACATGTTGGTGTCAGAGACCGTGCAGGCAGCGAGCTTCTGTGTGGGAATGTTTAGTTTGGGACACAAGCTTGTTATTTTTGTTGCGTTCAGGAGAGGAAAGGCCAAACTGCAAGGTTAGCAGAAAGTAAAAATCACCAAACCTTTTTTTCTTTTTTTTTTTTTTAGGAACGAACACAAAAACACTGTCCGCCCAAACAACAAGTCCTCTTTTACAGAAAACATCAGAAGATGTTTTACTGCCTTTTGTCAAGTCTTGTGTACTTACATACGTATGTCTAGTTGGGAGAGGCATGGACAAACATGTCAGACACCTGCAGATTTGCTTTGTGCACTGCTGCAGTTCAGTGTCAGGAAGACTCTGTACAGTAGAGTTCAGTTGGACCGAGAGGAGGACTGTAATCACTGTCTGGCGATTCATCTAGTCGGTGCATAAAATAGTGTTTATCTAGTCGCCCGTGTTTCTGTCGCGGCTGAGGGAGGGGAGGGTCATGTTGTGCACAATCGAGACAGCCGGGGCAATCAGGAGAAGAATCGTGACTCCAAAACATTTAGCCTTTTCTTTTCTCTTTCTCTCCCCTCCTTCTCTCTTAGACTGAGAACCGGTGTCTTTGAAAATGAGATCTCTCCCCACCACCCCCGACACGCCCACACACAAATAAACATAAAAAGCTAATTTGTTAGCGCCCTCATTTCGAAGGCCTGGGCAGGAGAATATTGGGGGGGGGGGGGTAGTGACTCTTTGTCAAATGTTGACATGTGTTGCAAACATGGAGCTTTTAGCAGCAGCTCGTGGAAGCAGCTCAGGCACATTGTCTGCACATGAAGAGGCTGCTTTGAAATAAGATTAGCCTCCAAATGCACCTCCACCCCCCCCCCCCACACACACACACACACATACACACCCACCACCCTTCCCATCCCATCCATTCAGACTCGTTTCGTAAATGCGC
>NW_013952536.1:567335-569048 GCF_001266775.1 Austrofundulus limnaeus
TTTTTTTTTTTTTTTTTTTTTTTTTTTTTGTCTTTAGAAGACTTTGTTTGGCTCAAATAAAGATGATCCGCCCTCTGTTCAAATGATACCCACAGCAGGTCCGGGATGTTACGTCTTGAGTGCAGATACTCTTATCCTGCAACCGCAATAAATAAAAAAAAAAAACAGAACTTCAGGCTTTGTGCTGATAATTCTGTTCTCATGCTATAAGAGCATAAAATTCTGATCAGTACACTTATCTTCCACAATTTAAGGCATCATAAAAGTTGGGTAATATTTGATAATAATGTGGGATCAAGTTCCATTTGGTTTTAATCTCACGACTTTCACCTGCTCGTGTCACAAAACTTCCCCTTTCTTTTTAACCACTGGTTTCATTTTTATACAAGCATTTTTATGTTTTATTAATTAATTTTTTTGTTTTGTTTTTTGAGAAACACACAAAAGCCTATTTAGACTCACGTTTCTTCTCTTATCTTTGGGAATCTTCTACTCAAAGGCAAGCAGAGGTTTGACATTCTTCAGCAGGACAGCTAATATTCTCCAGTATTGATATCTCAATGTGAAAAGTGCTCCACAAGTAGACGAGAAACTAGAAATTTCCCACTGTAATCTGGCTGAGAGCCTTCAAATCTAACATGCCAGTGTCAACGAGCACTGGGGATTTTTTTTATGTTCTTTTTAAAATAACAAACTTAACAGGATATAGACCTGAAATTCGCGAGCCGATAGGCATCTGTTGTGTGTTTGTGCATGAATGTGCGTTTCTCCGCACACTCGCACACGGGGCACATGCTATCACTGTCAACAGTGGCAGTAGCAAACAGCAGCAGTTGTTCTGTGTGTGTGTGTGTTTGTGTGTCTGTGGAGTACGAGTGAAAGTGCGCACAAACAGTCTGTGTCTCTCCTCGTCTTTCTGGCTGCTGGCTCTGAGGGATCCACTGTAAGTCAATCTGTGTGCTCATATGCCCGTGATAGTGTGCGAGCGTGTGTGTGTGTGCGCGTGTGTGTGTGTGTGTGTGTGAGAGAGAGAGAGAACCTCTACTGTACTACACTTGAGGGGCCAGGACAGAGGCTGTAGTCTGAGCAGGACTGCAAAGGGCCGAGGGCCAGCCCCCGCTGCACACTACCCACTTCACACCTGTCTCTTCCTCTGCTCGCTGTGCTGGGCTCTCATTGTAGCAGTGACAGGAGGGCACCCGTTAAGTGGCCTCTGTGTGTGTGTGTGTGTGCGTGCGTGTGTGTGTGTGTTGTCCCCCCCCACACACACACACATACACACATGTGATTGCGGGGTGGAGAAGGGTGATGAAGGACCCCTACTGGTAATGTGGGTAAACTCGTGCAGCCTCCACATCTGTGAGGGAAAGGGAGAGGGGGAGGGCAAGGAGGGTGGAGAGCTAGACAAGAGAAAAAGAGGACAGAGTGGAAAGAGGTAAGGAGAGAGGGAGGGAGAGGGGGAGAGAGGGAGCAGAGCCTTGGCAGAGAGCAGTTGTGGAGAAAATGCCTTGCTTTGTGGAGAGAATTCTTCCAGGGCAGGAGGGAGAGGTGAGGCAGAGCACTGAGGGCGCTTTGCTGCCAGGTAAGCCACACACACACACACACACACACACACACACGCACACACACAGAGAGACACACTTTACTCTCCCCCCATCCCCTTTTACACACACACACACACACACACACACACACACACACACACACACACAC
>NW_013952536.1:569975-577099 GCF_001266775.1 Austrofundulus limnaeus
CACACACACACACACACACACACACACACACACACACACACACACACACACACACTCACTCACACGCACAAGTGTTACGTAGTGAACGGGTTCGCTACTATTTGCAGTTGGCATGAGTCAGGCACGCGTGTGTGGTGCTGTGGGTGGTGTTACAGTCAGCGTGCGTGAGAGTCAGGAAGCAGCAGGTGTAGACTTTGTCTTCTTAAGAGACTTTTTCCACTTTTTTAAAGCCACGCTGGTACTTTTATTTCGCGTCGGCGACAAGTTTAACGAGTTTTGACTTTCTCCAAAAAGTTTCATCTTTGCCTTGTTGTTGGAGGCCCTGTTGCAGCACAGTGTTTCGTTTTATTGTTACAGTGAAGGAAAGTAGTGTTTGAATGGAAAAAAGTGCAAATAATCAATTATTTTACTCAGGTTTATACTTTATACTACTTTATATTTTACTTAACACACTTGAAACAATTGTTTCTTATGTATACCCTGGTAAGTTTAAATTTAGCATAAACAGGTAATGTTTTAGGACTTGTCATATACAATTTTTTTTATTTATGCAAGATGCGCCACTTTAATTTGTGTTTTTATCTTTTGGTTAATGATCTGACTTCTAAATATGCTTTATTTTATTTTGCAATAAAGAGCCAAAGTGTACACTTTTATGACAGAAATTATTGTGAAGCTCCTCACCGTCTGATCTGTTTGGATCTGTTGTGAGGTAATTAGCGATGTTGTTCCAGACTGATCTGCTTGTTTGGATGCAGATGCTGTCATGGAAGTGCTTTATCATTTCAGAGGATTTTCCACTCTGTTGATGTAAATAGTGTTTGTTGAAAAAAGGACTAAAGGAGTCCTTTTCTCTCCCTTGTGGAGACACGTTTCTGGGGAGCAATAATCCTCCTTGTGTACAATCAGATTTTCTCCTTTTGCTTGAATAAATACTGTGTCTGTGAACATCAACACAGATTCACGTGCGGCCCTGTGTGTGTCTGTCTCAGGCAGACGTGCGCCTCAGCTCGGGCCTGACGTTCCCTGTCGAGACAGAAGTTGGCTGACTCTGACTCCTCGTCTTGCTGCTTATTTGTTGTCGGAACAAACGGAACCAGCAGAGTGAGAATTGAATTTGGCTTGTGCAACCGTGGCGATCTGGCAACCGCTCCCGTGTCCCATAGGATTGCTTTGGTTGCAGTGTGCCGGGCGCGTGTTTATTATTTAACTGATGGCTTCTATATGCTGCTCCTCTCTGTGCGTATTGTACTCTGTGTGAGTGAGGGAGTGTGCGTGTGTGTTTCTGTTTTTGAGTAGTGGGTGGCGGTAGCAACATTCACGAGAGAGACATTTTACTAAGCAGACATTTCCCCCTCTGTTTTCACTCTGACCTGGTAGGAGATTGATGACTGAATTGTGGAGTACATGTTAACAGTAACCAGTGATTTATGAAGATACTTAGGGTAAGTGAGGCCGCACAGGCTTGAGGGGAAGAAAAAGATATAGCCTTTTAAGTTAATGTAAAAATATTGCCTTTTTAAGTAATAATTGTTATTACTACTGCAGGGGTTTGGAGAGAGGTTCGAGTTGAACTTGGATCTGCACAGCATGCAGCGTGAAGCTTTTCCTTTTCCCTTTGGCCTTGAGCCTTACTTTGTTTCTGTCTTTTAAACTCTGACTCTGACATTGAAAATTGTTTGCCAGAAGAAGAAGAAAAAAAGATACGCATGAAGCTTGATATTATATGTTTTTTCTTGTTGTCAAACTGGTGATTAAAAATATTTAAACTGAAAAACGACTTTTTCTGAGTCAACTCCAAATGCAAAACGTCTCTCGGATGAACTTTTCCTCTGCAACAAGTGCACTGTGTGTTTTGGCAGCCCCTCTTAGCCCAAGATCCCTCAGTAAATCTGCATGCAATTTTAAAAGAATCACATTTTTCCCCACCTTTTTCCTCTGCTTGATATCATGCCCACAGACAGAATCCTCCTCATATTCAAGTATAAGGTTCAGTCTACTTGCATGTGATTGATAGCATTTTCAAAGAAATAAAGTAATTTTAGGGAATACGGAACAGGCCTTCCACTGGAAGAGGGATGGCTTTCATTTTTTTTTTTTTCAAGGCACCTCTTAGACCGAGTGAAATGTTTCCCCTGTTCGCTCAGGGACGACTTTATTTCTTACCAGGGATTTAACACTCACTCAGTCCCCTCATAAATACAGCATCCCTCAGCCCTTCACTAGCCATAACTCATCCACTAACTCTCCAGCTAACTAAACTCATATAGCAGAGCCAACACTTGTTTGTCTTTTACCTCAGCCTCTCTCCCTCACTCCTTCCTCTCCATCTCCGCTCCTCCTCTGCACTGATTTACAAATGACAGAATCTCCTCTGACTGCCATCCCAGCAGTGCTCCTGCGCCGATCTTCTCGGCCCCCACTCGTGAAGTGGGGTTTTGGGAGAAATGTGCGTTTGAATATGAGCCAGCCTAATCTCCTCCGGGCTATTTAGAGTGAACCTAATGCTCCGAGAGTGAGCGAGAACAACACAGGAGAAAATGCGGACATCCCTCTCGGCGTGTCACAACACAGCTCGTGTCTCCAAAGAACGAAGCGAGTCTTTGATTTGCTGATGAAAATTTCCCGGTGACTCAACAAACAGAAAAAATAGTGTCGTTTTTCTTTTTTCTTTTTTTTTTTAAAGACACCTGTTGAGGCTCAAGACTTCCAAGAACAGTGCTTGTTTAAGCTCTTCACCCCTTTATTGCATCAACTGTTATTTTTTTTAACTTTTAGGAATCTTTTTCATTGGTGCAATAAAATTTCCGCTTAAAGCAGCTGATAAACTTTCAAGCCATTCAACTCACAGCGGATGAAAGTGTTCAGACGAGATATTACAGTGCCGATGATGCCTTTAGTGATCTGGCCGACTGGCATTTTGGGAGGAGACGGCCTTCCTGGCGTGGTTCCCGTATCGGTTGTTAACAGCCTGCTGGTACCTTCTGTTCTCTCTGTTCAGTCCCTATGGCCCAACTCTGACAACTCCTCAAGCATCTGAAGACCCTCTGAAGTCAAAATCGCCCATTTTGATGTCTCAGGGCAGTGTTCTGCGTTTTGTTGTCTTTGCGTCTGAAAACGCAGGCCCTGCTTGGAGGAATTACCCTCAGCACTCGTTGGTGTCGGATGGGGGAGGAGGGTATCGTTCGTATTTCCCCCGCCCCTTCCCGATCACCCCGCTTCTCCTCGCTGTCCTTCCTTCTCCTTTTTGATCTCGCCATCAAATTCTACCCCGGTTTTTATGAGTGACGTTTACCCAAGAGCAACTCGGGGAAATGGCAGGCGGAAGAAGACGTTTGAGAAAATGTGCCCGAGCAAGCCATCAACTTTGATAAAACCGTATTTCCAGTGGGAGAGGAAGAAGAAAGCTCAAGAGTTATAAGCGTAGTTGATAATGGAAAATGCCATGAAAGAGCGAACATCTCTCTGATCCCAGCCCGTTAGACCGACAATGTTTAGTGGAACAGATATCGCAGTGGTACATTAAGCATTTCTCTGTTGCATGTATCACAATGAGAGTTTGACCCAGATGACTGAGCTGAATCTTGGGTTGTGCACAACGCCTTGATTGCACGTCAGTTTGGCACCAAATATTCTCACAATGCTGGGAGTCACACTGGGGTTGCCATCCACACTGGTATTACTTCAGCCTTTTTTTGTGCTGAAGGCACTCAAGAGCGCTGCCGAAAAAGAAAGAAATGGCACAGAGAGAAAGAAATGTTAGCTTTAGTAATTACTACCTCCACAGAGAAGCAGTGGAGAGGACAGTGAAGGAAGCGAGCGTGTGAAGGAGGCCCCGTGTGCAGATAATGAAGGGGTATCACTGTAGCTCTGACAATGTTAATCTCAGAGTGCTCCACAGTGTGTGCCTTTGGTTGTCTGTGTGCTGTGCCGTATGCAGCTAATCTAAGTACTGCTGGGATGGATGGAGGTTGTTGAACAGTGTCATCAACTCATTTCTACCAGGACAATCATTCACCTGACAGTTTATCCAACAGTCACCACCTCTTCTTGGAAACAAAACTAAAACTCCTCGACTTAAAGCAATAGGTCAGATTTCTTGAAAACGTAGAGGTAAATTCAGAGCAGGTTTTATACCAGAGATGCCCAAGATGGGGCCCGTGGGCCAAAATTGGCCTATAAAGCCACTTGATTTGGCCTGCCAGAAGTTGTCATGTTTATTAATAGTAGTGTCATTTGTCATCCTAAATAAAAGGACTTTACTTAAAAAGTATTTGCATTTTATGGATTACATTATATTGAATTTGGCCTGAAGTCCTTGGATAGATTTTAAGTTGAATCCTCTTGGGGAAAATGTTTGGGCACCACTGTCTTAGACCAAAATCAGACCAACAACTCCAGTCTAAAAAGGATCAATCAAACACTGTTTTAAAACCCTTTATGTTGCTATCAGTTTTCTGATTCATATTTAGTTACAGCCTCTACTAGGGGTGCTACAGCTAGCTCCTGTTCCCTCTGCCTGAAACTGAACATTTTCTAGGTAAATAATCTGTTTAATGCAAATTGTAAAAAAAGTTTACAGAAAAGTATTGACATGAACAGCCATGGAATTTCTATGATTAGAATCAACCCACTTTGGTCTCAAAAGACAAACTTATCTCAAAACTAAGGTTGTTCAAAAAGCGATCTACCGCAGGTAAGATATTAATTGTTAATACCCTTTCCACAGAACCTCCATTTCAAAGATCTGAATTATGGCTTTTTATACCATGTTTGTTAAAAACAGCCCAAAAAGAAGAATCATCTAACTTTTTTTTATGCCCACCGTTTTTCATTTTTTTCCCCTGTTTTTGAAGTTGTGACAGTCATTTAAGCCTCATTGCTTACAGACACTCAAACACAGGAGAAAGTGTTATGAATATGTATCAACACAGCATATGGCAGCAGCAGCGCTGGGACTAGGTGTGTCCAGAAGGTAGAGTGCTGCCGATGCATTATTCTCCATTTAAATTACCACAGTAAGAATGCAGCAGGGAGCTGCGAGGTGTTCGCCGTGTCTTCAGATGGGGCAAAGGAGAAACCTGGTTCATGCAAAACAGCGGGAACAGAAGAGCTGTGATGAGCACAGTAGTTGGCCTTCTGAGTTTCCTTGATTTGGAAGATTTTTTTTTTTTTTTTGGCAGGTTCAAACTCAGCATACTCACTGACACGAGTGTGATTAAAAGCGATATTTCTGACACATTAGGATGCGCACAGGAAGTAACCTCCTCTAAAGCGTTCATTATTAGATGCATGACAGACCTGAATATTTATAAAATAGGTTTTAATAATTAATAGCAGCAATCTGCTCCCGTAATTCATCAGATTTGCACTTCAACAGAGTATCCGTTTTCACTTTAAAATAATAATAAGAGGAATATTAATGTTGCAGAAATGTAAAACGGGCAGCTGGTTGCAGCACAGAGAGGTAAGCGCTCCATGTTCACTTCTGAGGCTTTCCTTTAACCTGCCACTTTTCTAATAAAATTACATTTCGAGCCGTCAGCGCAGCAACAGTTTAAAACCCTCACTTGTTTGTGCTTGACAATTTAGCAAGAGACTTCTCATAAATGTGGCACGTCATGAAGATAAAGACGCAGGAAACAAAGTGGGGTTGGTGTAGAATGCAAAAGTAGTTGCTGTGGTTTTATCAAAAGCAAATTTATTTGTTTGAGTCAACTTAACAGCACTTCCTTTTGTATACCGAGACCCAAAATAGATGTTTTTTTTCTTTCTGCAAAGCAGCTTTGCGTGTTTCATCGTTTCTATTTTTTTTGCAGTTTGTTTCATTTTTTATTCTCACCCCCTCCTTTATTGTGAGCATTGTTTTATCACACCTTCAAATTCAACTCAATACTTGAATCCCCTGAACTCGCAGAAACATGAATGTTACTGTTTTAGGTTATGACATGTTTTGTTCTCCCTCCAGTTCATGCCAAACTTTTCTGTAAAGCAGAATATATCTGTGTATAAATTAAATATATATATATCTTTTTTTTGTCACTGATACAGCCGTGTGTTTATTACCCTGACTGAGGATCAGTTTTTTTTATGAGCGTGTTGAAATGTCAGCATGCGTCTGAGAGAATCTGACGTGACCTGCAGCCACCAGATAGAGAGGAACAGAAGGAGAGCTCGGAGCATATTGCCCTGCTGTCTACAATCCTGCAAACATGTGCGCAAGACACACACACAAACACCAGCACACACACACACATTTAATATTGGTTACAGCCACTTAACGTACAGTATACAGTATGTTTACAGTGGATTGCACATCTACCCACATTTCCCCAACCACACAGATGCAACCAGGCTCTTGAAAAGCCTTGCTGTCCCTTCTATCCTGCACGTCAGAAAAACAAACCAAAGTTGTAGCAAAACGAGTCACAGCCATGGGGGTCTATGGCATGTAAATCCCACAAGCAGGAAGACTCATTCTCCTCACTTCCTCTCATCAATTTACTCTGCAAAGAGTTTTTTTTTTATAATCAAACTTTATTGGTGCTTCACGAAAGAAAGATGTGAAACAGCAGAAGTGTTGAGTAGAAAGTGATACTTTTTTTCTGTCTTTGTGCTGCAGAGCATTTTTGGACAGTTAGAGAAGCTACTCAGGCTGACATTTTAACAGGCACCCTTGATTCTTTCTGCTGCATGTAAAGTCCAAAAGAGGAAAGTCTGTCAGGCAGAGCAAATGCTTTAATGGTAGCCAGGGATCGATGTTGTCAGCACAGCCATCCTGTCTGGAAATACATGATTTTTTTTTTGGATGGGGAAGTATAATGTCACCTCCTGCTCTCTATTCAAGGAGAGCAAAAAGGAAAAAAAGTGTGTGGGGCGGGGTGGGGGGTAGATAGAAAGAGGTCAGGGGGATTAGATGTGAACAAACCAAGACAATTTTAGGGAAATAGCTTGAGACACACTCGTTCACTAGGCCCTCGTGTCTGAAAAACAAATTTGAAACCTAACCTTGGAAATCAATTAGGAAGTCTCCAAGAGTTGGAGAAAAAAAATAAAAAAAACAAGTCCTCCACCCCTCACACACACACACACACACACACACACACACACACACACACACACAC
>NW_013952536.1:577145-578875 GCF_001266775.1 Austrofundulus limnaeus
ACACACACACACACACACACACACACACACACACACACACACACACACACACACACACACACATCATTCCTTCTCCCTCCCAACAAGCCACTAAGGCAAAGAGAGATCCCCGTGACCAAAATACAACTGAAGCAGTTAATCTGTACAGATATTAGCTCAAGGGCCTTTGAGAGGTGCACCGCTGAGCCCCTTCCCCACAGTACTATATACTGCCGCGCTCTCACACCAAGCACAGCAACCGTGGGGGAGGGACACAGGGGTCGTCTGCTCATTTACCACGCCGGATGGCTTATCAAATTGCACTCCTGGTGTCATGAAACTGAGCACGAGTCTCAAAACAAAGCGGCGAGAAGAAATTTCCCTTGTTTCAGGCTTTGGAGTGATGGGATTGTGAGTTGTTTTTTTAAGAAAAGTTCTTCTCCTTTTCTCCGCACACTTACAAATGAACTCATCACTTGGTGCCAGCTGCGAGTCCAGATTTGATGTACATTTTTAACAAGTTAGCCAAGCGTTCTGCGAATTGCCTCAGCCATCAAAGTGAATAAAAGTTGGCTGTTTTGGTACGTAACTGTCAGAACGATTTTTGTCACTCATGTCAGACGGAATTTTTATTTTATTTTTTTCCACTCCCTTAAACCATTTTAGATTGCTTGTCCTCTGCTCTGGAGAAAATACCATAATTACCCTGTTTGTGATTAAGCCAGAGGGCGGGTTTGTCCTTAGATCTTAACTTTCCTGCCTGATTGCCCTCAAGTTCAGTGTCTTTCCTCCTCCATATGGGCTCCAAATATACGTTGTTGTTGTTTTATCATCATTTTTTTTCTCCAGCCATTGTCCTGTGCAGTCAGCGAGTGTGTCACAGGGGGCCGTCTCTGTCTGCCTTTGTCCTGCAGTGTCTTGTTTGTTTTTTTGCGGCGGTGTGACGGGAGCGCGGCACATGGCTGAGGGCTTGTGTTTGATAACAGCCTGTGGACTGAGCCCAAGTGAAATAGTCCAAACGTGTTCTTCAAGGTCAGCAGCTTCAGAAAGACTGCAGCCAACATGCAAGGTCACATTCCACTCCAAAACTCAATAAGTGTTTTATTGATAAAAAAAAGGGAAAAAAAAGAGGCAAAACAAGCAGCAGGATGTGCAACTAACTGATTAATAATAAAAGAGATATGTCAGAGAAAAGAGCCAGGAAAGGATGCAATTTGAGTGACTCTATATTTATTTGTACAGCAGCTTCACAGACAAGTATTGATCTTGTGCTGAAACCTAGCAGATCCAAGAGAAAATACGGTGTTTAAATAAAAATAACGGAACACGCTGGTGGCAGTTTCCTCTCACTTCATGCTTGAATCATTTCCTATCATCGGTGCAAATTTTGTGTGATCTGTGAAGTACAGTGTGAAAGTACCGTTCCAACAAATATCATTACCAACTCACTTCTTCTGTTTTGACAGTAATCCACATATCATATAATCTCATCAAAACCATGTTTTATAACAGACAACAGTCACCGTTGGTTCCTTTTTTTCACCTCCCCCATTCAGTCACTTTATGAACAATGCTCCTTTTGTTTTTTTTTTACGTTATCTTTTTATGAAAATAAGCGTTGTCATTTTTTATGTGCTTTTATCAGAGTTTTCCTTGTTCTCTTTTACTTTTTCCTCCACTTGGCAAACAGGCTCGAAAAGCAAACCAAAGTGGATCAATGAGGGGCTGGTTTAGAGCTGGGGGGGGGGGGG